>NC_056739.1:68204830-68257330 GCF_019279795.1 Protopterus annectens | reverse complement strand
GATGTTCGTGATTCTTCACAACTTCTAATTTTCATTCGTGGAACAAATGCACATTTCGAAGTCACAGAGGAGCTTGCTGCATTGCAAAGCATCAAAGGAACTACAACAAGAGAGGATATCTATGAAAAGGTTCACCAAACTGTGAATGATGTGGAGCTGGACTGGGCCAAACTAGCTAGTGTGACAACTGATGGTGCTCCTAGCATGGTGGGGTCTGTGAAAGGAGTGGTTGCATGCATTAACCAAGAGATGGACAAACACAACCATTTGTGTTCAATAGCCATACACTGCCTCATCCACCAACAAGTGCTGTGTTGTAAATCACTGAAGTGGGACTCTGTCATGAAAGTTGTGGTGTCTTGTGTTAACTTCATTAGGGCTCATGCACTAAACCACGGATAGTTTCAGGAATTTCTGTCTGAGCTGAATGCTGCCTGTGAAGTTATTCTGTACCACGCAGAAGTCCATTAGCTGAGTCGAGGAAGAGTTTTGAAACATTTTTATGACTTGCGTCCACAGGTTTCTGCTTTTCTGCTTTCAAAAAACAAAGAAGTACCGGAGCTTAAAGCTGCAGAATGGAAATGGAACCTTCCCTTTCTGACAGATGTAACAGAGCTAATCGACAGTTTCAATGTGCAACTTCAAGGAAAGGGGAAGCTCATCTGTGATATGCATTCACACGTGAAAGCATTTGAAGTAAAATTGGGCCTCCTCATTAAACAAGTGAAGGAGGAAAACTTCTGCCATCTCCACACTACGCAAAAGCTGTTGGCTGAAAAACCAGCAGTTGCATTCCCAAACAAAACATGTGTGGATTCACTGGAAATGTTGCAAAGGAGATTTAAAGAGCTTCATCTCCATGAACAGGACATACAGCTTTTACGAAACCCATTTTCTGTTGACATTGAAATTGTTGATCCGATTTACCAAATGGAACTGGCCGAACTACAGTGTTGTGACTCTCTGAAAGATGCATTCAAGTCAAACAGCCTTACTAATTTCTATGCATCTCTCCCCTCTGAGACATATCTTAATCTCAGGAAACATGCACTCAAAATGGCAACCATTTTTGGCAGCATCTATGACCTTTTCCCTAATGAAACATCTGAAATCTCCAACCAGATCCAGACTAACTGATGCACACTTGCATCACTTGTTACGACTGGCAGTGACAGATATGGAACCAGACATTAACTATCTCATCAGCCAAAAGCAGGCCCACACTTCCCATTGAAATATGCTTGGGGCTATTTTGTCTGAAGAAGTTCTTTGTGCTTTATGTTTTTGTTTTAAGTTTTTTAAAACTAGCAGTAGCATCACCTGCCATTCAGTACCCAGAAACACAGGTTATTTCATGTTTTTTGCACTACAAATAAGATATGTGCAGTGTGCATGGGAATTCATTAAAGTTTTTTTCAAACTATCTTGTGGCTATTTTGTCTGAAGAAGTCCTTTGTGCTTTGTGTTTTTGTTTTAAGTTTTTTCAAACTAGCAGTAGCATCACCTGCCATTCAGTACCCAGAAACACAGGCCAGCAGCATCACCTACTATCCAGTAATCAGAAACACAGGCCAGCAGCATCATCTGCTATCCAGTACCCAGAAACACAGGCCAGCAGCATTGCCTGCCATTCAGTACCCAGAAACACAGGTTATTTCATGTTTTTTTGCACTACAAATAAGATATGTGCAGTGTGCATAGGAATTTGTTTTTTTTCAAACGATAGTCCGGACCCCCAACAGTCTGAGGGACCGTGAACTGGCTCCCGGTTTAAAAAGTTTGAGGACCCCTGATATATATATGCGTACTTCTAAAGCTCAAAGATTCAAAACTTTGAATTTCTTATGGTTGAGACCATAAGTTCGAAGCTTTGAAACTTCTGTAGTGCGATCCTGGGGTTAGTATATATAGTTAAGGAGGGTGTGGGGGGCACAACTCCCCACACTGAGGGGTGTGGTGGGCATAGCCCCCACCTAGTTTGATTTTATATTATATTTCACCGAACGCTTCAAAACTATACATTTTAAACCATACACATGCATAATTACAACACCAATGACTAAGTCTTTCCAGAAGGCAATATATACCCAAACTAAGTGGGGGGCTACACCCCCCACACCCCTCAATATGGAGGGCTGTGCCCCCCACACTCACCCAACTATATATAGTAACCATAGGATTTTACTGCAGTGGGGAAAAGGGCATATACCTTTTACTTGCCTCACAGTACTCTACACAGTGCCAGTACAAATAAGATTCGGTTAAATGAGTTTTCAGTAATTTCAGCTTTCAGCGATTTGGTCAGGGTGAATTGAAATTCAGTGAAATGAGCTTTCAGTGAAACAAAGTACACACACACACACACACACACATATATATATATATATATATATATATATATATATGTGTGTGTGTGTGTATAGTTTATTCCTTTTTAATTTCTCCAAATCTTTTGGGTTTCGAATACCATGATGAGAATGGACCCAAAGTATGATTAAAGTTTGTAAAATTAGTATTGTTTCACTCTTTGATGTCAGCCAAAAGTGCTGTTCACAGCACCCGCATTGTGCCAAGTAATGATTCCTTCTGCAATTCGTACGGAGTTACATGTATTGATAACATCTCTAAATATGATTATAGACTCTTTTTTTATAAGACCGTTGCTCCTATTACTATTGGAACTATTTGGGTATCTTTCTTCCACGTTGCTCTCATTTCTGCCTGCAAATCCTGATATTTTATAACTTTGTGTCTCTGTATGTAGGACACTGTAGTCACTGGGTATGGTGATTGCAGTGATCAATGCTACTTTTGTCTTCTTTTCTTTGACCAGTATATCCTATTTTCTGGCATCTATCTTTTGAACTGTTGGTAATGGGTGATCCCATGTGATGTAGACTTCTTCATTTTCTATGATGCTTTGTGGCTCATGTTTCCAATGTTTTTCAGACACTTCAGTCCCATAATGTTTACACAATCCCCAGTGCAACAGTCTCGCCACATTATTATGCCTTTCAGTATACAATCCTTCTGCCATTAGTATGCCACAATCAGCAACAAGGTGTGCAACTGTTTCCAATTCAGTTTTACAAAACCTACATTTATCTGTTTTTCCGAAATGGACTTTGTAAACCAATGTGTACGTAGCCCACCATCTTGGGCTGCCAATTTTAACCTTTCATTTCTTGGTTTTAATTCACCTCTCCTTAACCATTCTTGCATTTGTTCCTGATCAACATGAGCTTCTTCCAGAAGTTTTCTATACTTACAACTATATTTATGCTTTTTCCACATTTCTTGCCTTTTCATCTTATCCTTCACCTTATATTCTTTCTTTTTTTTTGGCATATTCAGTTGCTGCCTGATTTTTATCTACTTCTGATTTGATTTCCATTCCTGCTTGATGCTGATATGCTTCTGCTAGCCTAAGCAGGAAAGTCATCTTAGATATATATATATACTATATGTATGGGTGTATGTCATTTGATCTAAAAGACAATATCTAAACACAACTAATCAAATGCGGCTGGTCTAAACAAACTTCATCTAACTCAGTTTGTTTTTCTTTTGGCTTTTCCTGGTTAGGGGTCACCATAGAGGAACTCTGGTCCACTAATGATTGGCAGTCGATTTTTATGGTGCCAAGGTGCCAGCCCGATGCCCAACCTTCAACGAAGGCACGCCCATTCACGCATGTCTTTCGAATGCCACTCGACCACGGGGAGGATATGCAGACTCCACACAGAAGGCGCTCCAGCCGAGAATCGAATGGGAGAACCTCTTGCTGTGAGGCGACAATGCTACCAATGCACCACCGCGGCTATAAGCTTCATCTAACTCAGTACAACTTACAAAAACAATATAAAAAAGAGAAAAATGTTCTTTTGCAGGGGTATGTCCCCCCAGGTGAGGGGCTTTGTCCTCTACACCCTTCTAACTTATATATAACAACTCCATGGTCACACTACTGTGGAAGTAAAGGTAAAAAAGAAATGGAATCCCATACATTATAATAAAGCAAACTGCAATATTACTATAAATCTATAAGAAAACTCATACCAGTGATCAAAAAATCATAAATATTATCAAAGTTATAACTGGCAAAATGTACTGAAGAATATCATTAGATTATTTGACCAGTTGTTATTAAATAAAGTGATAGTTAGACCACTTGTGTGACATCCATATGATATATATGTTCATAGGTGGAAACTGGGGTAGAGACTACTGGGAGCTTTATAAGCCTAACTAAGCCCCACCAAGCACCCCAAATGAATGTATTCTGCAGGTTTATGTGACATAGAGGTTATTTTAAGGGATATATGTAAACTAGGGCACGATTTACAGGCTGCTACAGTCCATTACAGACATACGTGCTAGACCAAGGATATATTTCCGACTTCCCAACTGCTGTTCCAGGTTTCGCTTGAATAGGGTTAGCGAAGAGCCCTGCTTCACATGGCTGGGAAGCCTGTTCCAGAGAAGGGGAACTCATTTAAACACATACTTGTCGCCCCACCACAACTGTGTCCTATTTATGTTGCAAGCAAAGTTTAAATCCTTAGATTCAGTCATTCTGTTACTGTTTGTTTTGTAGATATGAAAAGGTCCAAACCTTGTATGCCAGGCATAGATCGCCTCACAACAGTCTGTAGGAAACAGACTACAGCAATAGGGCTTTGAGGCAATCTGCATAAGACATGCCGTTTATGTCCTATATTCTTTTTGTGAAGAACCTTTGTAGACATTCCAGTTGTTGCATATGCCTGATCATGTACATACCCCAACGGGTGTTGTATTCAATGATGGGCCTGATGATAGAAGAATACAGAGGAATGATGACTTCCTTGAACCTAGATGTCATGCTGTTGGTTATAAGATGAGCAACACAGAATGATTTCCTTACGACCTTAGACATATCTTGGTCAAAAGCCAAGTTACTATCTACATGCATACCTAAATCTCTGATTACTGGTTCTATTGTTAGGGGTTTGTTATCGATGAGGTAATTTCCTAAGATGGCTGACTTCCCAAATAGTATTATTATGCATTTCATAACATCGAGCTTTAAACCGTGGCTTTGGCTCCAGTCATTTGTCTGTGTTAGTTTTTCCTATAGGACATTAGTGTCTTGGGGAGATTCTATGACTGCTCCTAGTTTGCAATCATTTGCAAACCAGAACAGGCAAAGACCTTTGACGTTATCCTTGACTTCTGGAAGTAGATGCCATAAAAGGAGTGGACCCAGCTGACTATCCAGCACATAATGCCTATATCAGTGAGTTTGTTTACAAAGCCCAAGGGGATATTATATCAAATGCTGTACTAAGGTAAAATTAGGCAGTATGCAGATTTTCACTCATCCATTGTCTTGGTGACCTTTTCAAAGAAGTTCAGCAGGTTGAGTAGGCATGATTGGCCCTTGATGAAACCAAGCTGTGCTGACACAGTGTTTGAAGCTTTTCTATGCCTTTATTGATCATTTCCATGTTATTCTTTCCATGGCTTTGCATATGAGATTAGTTGGACTTATGGCTGTGTAGTTCCTGGGGTTCAGCAATGGTCCAACTTGTGCAGAGGGATGGTCATTGCAGTTCTCCATTTGCATGGCACAAAATCTGTCTGGATGCTGTGGTTAAGCAATGACTCCAGTGGCCCTGATAGGTCATATTTCAGGCTATTTAGGAGGATTCTTGCAGTATTATCAGGGCCCATCAGTGCAGTGTTTTTGGTCTTAGACAGCACATCTAGGACCTACTCCCTAGTGACAGATTGTGGGGGAGTTGTTTAATGGCATTTCCTAAGGGATGATTGGGGGGGTACATTTAAGGCTGAATTTGTCATCCAGCAGATTTGATATAGCTTCCAGCTCTGAGCAGGTGGTTGTGTACTGCCTTTGAAGTTTCAGACATAGCTAAAGAAAGGCTTGTAGTTGTATTTTGTCTGAGAGAGTATCTTTACCTGAAATTTGGTTTCAGACACCTCTAACTTTAGACTGCGCCTGTGCAGTAACTGGCCTGAAATCCCCTGAATATGTGGAAGGCTTTGTATCCCTGTACTGCCAGGGTCCTCTCACCAGCTTTAAACCATGCCTCAGTAACTGCACGGATAACCACATTCTTCAGGATGAGGAGAGCCTGGAGGAAGTAGGGTTTCCTGTTTAGGTTCCTGGCATTGAGCAATAACACCTTTGGATTCCCTTGGGTTGGTTTTGCAATGCTGGAAGGTTTGTCTGCTTAGAATTACTTAAAAAAGACACTGTGGGGGAGGACAGTGTTTTAACCAATATTCAAAACCCTAAAGGGGACAAGTACAGACCATCTTTGGCAAAGAAACTTTGTCTGTTGACTGTATCCTACCATGCTGGCAACTACTGTACCCCATTGGAATGACACCTCAAACTAAACCAATTACTGAAGTCAGTCATCTTCTGTTCATATTATGGCATCATCCTTGGTGAAGGTAGAATGCTGCACAATGCTAGCCACATGCGTGAAGGTAGAATGCTGCATAATGCTAGGCACATGCGTGAAGGTGGAATGTTGCACAATACTAGGCACTTGCCAGCCTGGGACACACAGTCCAAGAGCTCCATGATCTCTCTCTCTTTACACAGACCAGGGATAAAGTAAAAAAGTCAGTGAAAAGGAGAGTGTGTTGAATTCATCCTATTTAAAATATGTATTTATCATGCAAACAATAAAAGATTCTTTGCTATCTGTACTGTGCATGTTTTCAGCACAAAAGGACTGCAGTTCAAATGGGACCAATCAGAGGAATGGACTCCAAAGCCGGCCAATGGAACTGGATATTATCTTCCTCTGAAGCAATGAATGTTAATATGTTAAAAAAGGTGATAAACTCATGTGGTATTAGCAGAAGCTTAATATTTCTAAATCAAATTCCTTTGCTCTCCAAATACATGGGGAGAGAAAAACAGGTTTGATTTAAACAGAGTCATGTGTTAGGAACTACAGCTGGAATCATTCCACAGCACAGAACAAAGACATACCAAGTTCTCCCTCCGTTTTGTAACAGACAAAGTTAGAGATAAACGGGTGGGGTCTATATTATAACATCGAAGTCTAAAAACATTGAATGTTATAATATCTACCCTATTCAATCGAAACACCAGAAAACCAAACAGTCAGAATAGCAATTTTTTTTCCAGGGAAAAAAATTAGCTGTTCCGACAAACATACACACAACTCAAGCACACCAAAATAAATAATACACACATGTACACTTCACGAAACCCTACACTAAACCAGACATACACCACTAGCTACCCACTTACCTTAACCCAACCCTAATGCTAAGGTCCCTAACTATCGCACACTCACCTTACCCGCTCCCTAACCCTAACTCACCTACCTCACCCTAACCCTCATGTCCACACAATCGCACATTTACCTGACCCGCACCCTAACCCTAACTCACTTAACCCGCCCCTAACCCTAAAGTTTGTCACTACTACACACTCACCTCACCCGCGCCCTAACCCTAAAGTCCCTAACTACCGCACACTCACCTTACCCCAGTCCGTTCGCACTTACCTTAACCCGGTCCATAACCCTCACACCACACTTACCTGAACTCAATCCGTAACCTCCGTTCACTCACTTAATCCAGTCCATAACCATCATACCACAGTGCTGTAAATAGCAAAGCCACGGAATGGACCACCAAAATCTTATCCTAGGTAAAATTTCAATGTTCCGAGGCTTCGCTATTGTCAGCTTTCACTCTAAAGGGTTCAATATTATAACATTCGAAGTTTTTGAACTTCGATGTTATAATATAGACCCAACTGGTGGGGTCATTCATTCATTCATTCATTCATTCATTCATTCATTCATTCATTCATTCATTCTCCAGTGTTTCAGTCTTCTTTCTTCAGTAATACTTGGATTGTAATTCAGCCAGTCAGTCAATCTACAACATTTTCAGCAGTTCAAGCAGTTTCATCTGAGCTTCTTAGCTTATCTCTCAAAAAGGTTCTTCTCTTTGATATATTACAAAGGACGGCAATTCAGCCTTACACTCGGCTGAAGAGATTTAGAATATGATATTTTGAGATTCCAAGATGGCAGGCGCCCTGTGAGCACTGTTTCCCTGCAGCTGTCATTATCAGAAAAAAAAATCGCTAAACAGCCATCAAAATAGCAAGTGGAAACTCTTCAGAAAAGTGCCAAACATCATCTGATGCAGATGAACTAATAACTGGGAAAATAACAACCTCCAAGCTAAAAATATCTTAAAAAAGTAAATTAGAAAATTGAATACCTTAGAGCGCATATGCTGAGGCTTGCGGCCCTTACAGAAGAAAATAAAAGAATCTGCAAGACTTACCAAAATGTCTCAAACAACTGAGTAAATGGATTTACAAACTACAAAAAACAAGCTGTCACAAATTATCTCACCAAACAAAGAAACAGTTATTAAATGGCAAAGAACAACTAAAACACAAGAAGCTTCAAAACTGAATACTAAACAAAAATCAAAAGCATCCTATAGCATAGATGAACTGAAATACAAACAGCTATACAAGGTTTTTCAGAACAGCTAACTGGGTTTGGAAATAACCTAGAACAAATAGCCAAACATCTTGACATAACAGAAGCCAAAGCTATAAAAATGAAATGAAAATAGAAGAACTTCAGAACGAAATAAAATCTAAAGAAGCATCCATAATGGAAATCCAAGAAAAACTTGTAGATCTTGAAGCAAGAAGCCACAGAAATAATCTGTTAATAAGAGGCATACCTGAACAATATGAACAACACCAACTACAAGATGCTCTTATACAAATTATAAGTATTCTCCTAGAAGATGAAGAAATGGCAAAAAAGAAAGGACATTGAGAGAATACATAGAGCTCTCTGCAATTCTCAGGACATAAGCAAGCTGAGGCAAGTGTATGCCAAATACCTTAACTTTCACCATGTGCAGAAAAAACTAAATGCAGCTAAAACTAAAAAGTTTATAACCTGGAACAGATGTAAAATTACCTTTGCCCAGGATCTGCCAATGCAAATAAAACAAGAAAAAAAGGTACTTTCTCCCTTCTGTGCATTCTTAATAAGAAAGAAAATCAGGTTTCAAGTGAAATACCCGACACCTTTCCTTTCAAGTGAAATACCCCAGACACCTTTCCTTTCAAGTGAAATACCCCAGACACCTTTCCTTTCAAGTGAAATACCCGACACCTTTCCTTTCAAGTGAAATACCCCAGACACCTTTCCTTTCAAGTGAAATACCCCAGCTAGACAGTTTATTAGCAGCAACCAGAAAACACAAATACACACGTTAACCCAGGTTTCATCCTCTCAAAAAGGACTTCTTCAGAACAATGAGCAAAATCAACTTCACATTTAAATAACCAACTCTTACATCATTAATTAATGTCATTATTCAATAATAACTTCATTGAAACAGTTAATTTAAAATGACTTAATTACAAGTCTTCTACTAATTTCATTAAAATCAGACTTAAAGGAGCCACATTGCATCACATTAAATGAAAGGTGGAAACCCTAAATTATATACACTGATGAAAAAAATCCACAATATGTAAGATAAAAAAATATATATTACCATTACACTACTTTGAGTCATTGTTAATTGCATCAAACATTATAAATTAATGGTAGTTGTAATTAATCTGAATAAATTGTCCTAAAGCATTACATACACTTAAATTCTAATAAAAAATCCTTATAAAAAATAAAAAAAAAAAATTTCATATATATAAATTAGTGAACAGTGCATAAATATACATAATAAATTCATCCTAAAATATGCCTTAACTTTAAAATAGGGGCTATACTAATATTTTCAATGATGCCCAGACTAATTAGGGCATTTAACCTTAACTGCCACTTCAGTTCACATACATCAAGGTGAATATCTAATACCTTACCCTGTAAGTCTTTTCTGACCTGCTGAATTATCCAAAATTTAAATTCATGTTCTACATTAGCTAAATATGTCTAGCCAATGCATTAGTGGCTTTACCATGTTTTATATCCAGTACATGCTCCCTAATTCTCTCTCTAAAATATCTGGATGTTTTTCCCACATAAAAAGCGAGACATTTTTGACATTGTGCAATATAGACCACATTTTATGTATAACAATTAAAATGTCCTGAAAGGTGGTCCATTATATGGTTAACTCTTATACAATCCTTAGTAACCATAATGAACTTACATGTACTACACCTGATTTTGATGTTGAATATGAAAATTTATTATCTAAAGGTTTCACATTTGTTCCTTGTCGGAAAGGCAATATTACTGAAATGTTAATTGACCTTAAAATTTTCACTTGGAAAATAAATCTAAGAATGTGGTTTCCTGATAATATAGTTGATAGGGTAATTTAATGAAAAAAACCTAGTCAATTTAACCCTCCAATGAATCAGACTGTAGCCTTATTTGAAAAGGCATGTGGAATGGACATCAGGGAACACTTGAATAGATTTTATGAAAGTGGGTATTCTAATTTAACTGATGATGAAGTTGATTTATTGAATACATTAGTGAAAAATAAAGATATACGGATTATGAAACCCGATAAAGGGAATGGCATAGTAATAATTGAGATGATGGATTACAATAACGTCATGATGAATATGTTGATGGGTGATAGTTACACAGAGAGTAGTATCAATGAAATTAATGTTAGTCACCAAAAAATCGATTTGCTTTTAGATGATATGTTGTATCAAGGACAGCTTAATGAAATAGAATATGAATTTTTAAAAAATCCTTTTCCAGTAGTTAGTAGTATTTTTGGTATTCCAGAACTACATAAAGGCCTTAATAATATTCAATTTAGGCCGATAGTTGACAGGAAAAGAAGTAAGACAAATTTTATTAGTCAATTTTTAGATCAACATATGCAAAAGGGTTTAAAAGTATTTGAATATATAACAAAAGATTCATGGAGCTTTTTGGACAAAATAAGAGGGTTAAGTATTAATGGTGATACCGTGTTCTTAACCATTGATGTATGTAATTTATTCACTGTTATTCCCCATGATATAGGTCTGAGCTGGTTAGAAACTCAATTAATTAAAACTAAGTTGTTTGATCAAGACCAAGTGAATGTTTTTATAACACTTATGGAAGTTGTATTACAGAATGATTATATTTATTTTGATGGGCATTTTTTTAAACAGATAACAGGAGTAGCTATGGGGGCAGCATGTGCCCCCATATATGCAAATTATATCATGTCTTACTGGGAACAGGAATTTGTTTTTACATTCATCTATTATAATTATATTACACAATACATACACTATTTGGATGATATCTTTATTGTATGGGAAGGTAGTTGTGAAACACTTGATGCATTCATTAATTATATTAACCATACTATTAATTTTTTTAAAATTTACATACAATTTTAGTAAGGATAGTATTTCATTTTTGGATGTAAATTTAACCATCAATAGGGTCAATAATTGTTTTAAATCTGATATTTTTAGGAAAAGTACATTTTCTAATTCTTATCTGGATTTTTGTAGTGGGCACCCATACCATCAAAAAAGAGCCATTATTAAAGGGCAAATGGTAAGAGCAGCTAGAATGGTGAGTGATAGTGATGCATTTATACAGGAATTAGATTTTATGATCACTATGTTTAAGAAAAGGGGTTACCCAGATGAATTGTGTAATAACATCAAGAAAGTAGTTGTACATAAAAGGAAGACAGGGTTATATCAGGCTATACTTAATATGAATCAAGGTAATAATGGAAAAAAGGATGAAAATATGTGTAAATTTAATCATACTGTGAATTTAATTTTTGTGATCACATACAATCAAGATGTGGAATGGTTTATGGCGATGGTTGAGAAAAATTGGAGTTTCCTGATATTAGATAAATATGTGAATACAAAAATGGGGGGTCCCCAAGTTTGTTTTTCATAAAGATCAATCTTTTAAACAAATTTTACAGAGAGAGTCAGAGTTAAAAGTAGACCTAGTAGGAAGAGAATTTGGCAATTTTAAATGTGGAAGGTGTAGTACATGTAAGTTTATTATGGTTACTAAGGATTGTATAAGATTTAACCATATAATGGTCCACCTTTCAGGACATTTTAATTGTTATACACAAAACGTGGTCTATATTGCACAATGTCAAAAATGTCCCACTTTTAATGTGGGAAAAACATTCAGATATTTTAGAGAATTAGGGAGCATGTACTGGATATAAAACATGGTAATGCCACTAATGCATTGGCTAGACATATTTTAGCTAATGTAGACCATGAATTTAAATTTTGTATAATTCAGCAGAATCCATAACTTAAAACATCAAGTGTGGCAGGCATATTCACGAAAAAACAAAAAACGAAAATAAAAGAAGAAATTCCCATTTTTTTTCCCATTTTAGCATTTCAACATTCCATCTGACTTAGGAAGTTCCCATATTAACAGGAAGTAGACAGTGTGTGTGGAGAAGAACGTTTCAAGCTTCAGTTTTACACCAGGACCCATTTCAAGGTGGCACACCTTCTATTTCCTCTGTCCAGACAATTCGCAGAGTCTGGGACAACAATCAAGAAACAAAATAAAAGAAACCACTCCACTACATTGGAAAACAATGAAAACCAAGTAGAAATAGAGTGGAGACCTCTTACGCTACCTAGAAATAATGGGAAGCTCACTACAAATCCCAAGACGGAATGCTTTACTAACGCAAGGTTCTGAAGTACTGTGTACTGCTACTATTTCTTTTCAACAGGGTCATAACTGATTAAAAAGCATTTCCTTGGAAAACAATAAGACTAGACATAAAATAGAATCTAAGGACACTAAACTGAAACCTGTGACCCTGATATATGTATGTATGTATGCTATGTATATAATATGTATACATGTTTTTTTTCTCTCTCATTACTGCATATATAGTGGAAGGTTGCTGGCAAGCAAACATAAGATAAATGGGTTGAATATCTTCTAAAGTTGAGGAATATATTAATATTAGAGTGAATAATCTCAGAATTATATGTAAACGCTAATAGGTATGTAAACCAGTCTCTGAAATATATTTTATATATATATATATATATGTCTCTCTCTGGTTTGTTATTTAAATGTTTAGCATGGTTCTTACTCACAATCTAAAGGGCACTATTGAGAAACTAAGAGCAGGGATTTAGGGTAATGTGTTGTACAGGAATATCCAGATCTTGAGTGCATTACAATTTGTATCATAGAGTTGTGCTTTTAACATATATCATCTATTATGTAAAAGTATTATAACGTTACCTTATGCATGATACACTAATTGCAATATTTTTGAAAGTTACATTTTTTTATTCTCTTCCGGATGGGGTAGATAAGTTGTTAGGCACTAGTTTTTTTTTTTTCTGGAGAGAACGGGTGCAGCAATAGCTATACTTAGACTAATGGAAACAGTTTTTAAAAGAATTCAACAAAGTATAAGGGAAATTGCTAAAGTTATTTTAACTATAACCTACAATGTAGAGAAAGAATGTAGATAATCGATTCATGGAACATAAAGGGACTCCAAGATAAAAAGAAAAGAAAGCTACTTATGCACCTACTTTTCCAATCTAGGGCAAACATAATCTTTTTAAAGAGACCCATATGCTTGTCAAAGATTGGGAAAAAGATGGACAAAAAATGGCTATTTAAAATAATAGCATCAGGCAATAGTACAAACTCTAAGGGTGTTGTAATTCTTATTAAAAAATCCTTCGGTTGGAAAATAACAGAATGCATGGAAGTCCACAATGGCAGATGCTGTTACTTTGTTTGCACTAATACCCACTGTCTAAAACCTGTTCTATTCTTAAATCTATATAGCCCATGTGTAAAACAGCAAGATTTTATTATTGAAATATATAATATCTTAATGAAGTTCCCAAACTACTATTACATACTAGGAGGTGACAGGAACATGGTTCTTAATCCAGAAACAGACAGATCTACTAAAAACAAAATATACAACTCCCAAATGTTATTAGCTCTGAAGGATCTAATAATAGATTACAAACTAGCGGACCCATACAATTTTAGTGACAGTAACTCCTCAGCTAACAAATATATGTATTACTCTCCATGTTTTAAATCACGGTCTCGAATAGATTTCTTTCTGGTCTCTGAGATACTTCTTGAAACAAACACAGACTACAAGATATAACCCAGATTCCTCTCAGACCATTCTAAAATTTCCATAGCACTGATCCCACCTAGCGACAAAAGCAATAAAGCCAAATGCCCATCATGGTCCTTAAATCTAAACCTCTTGCAAAAGAAGGATGTAATCCAAGAAATAAATAATGTACTACTGGAAACACACAATAATCCTTTAGATAACATACCATATGATGTGCGGTGGGCAGCTTGCAAAGCAAGAATGAGGGGAATATTAATTCAGAAAGCATCCCATTGCTAAAAATATACAGAGAAGAAGAATATAAACTACAAACCAAGTTGAAAGAAGCTGAAATGAAAATTCAAGTCAAGTACAGCTCAGACCTAGAGACACAGATGATAAACTTGCAAAAAGAATTATACCTCTTACATTCAAAACAATACTTTTTTGTTGAGATGAAGATGCTAGCTAGATGAGCTGAGAGTGCTCAACCCCCTTCCAAACTACTAGCAAGAATAATCGCAGCCAAACAAGCACAACCAAATATAACAGAATTAGACCATGAAGGAGGGAAAATTAGTACAAATCAAGAAATAGCAAAGACCTTTGAAGACATATACATGAACCTGTATGGACCACAAAACTAAATCAGAAGATCATACAAATTTCCTAAAAAATGTAACCTTCCCAAAAATAATTGAACAACAAAATGAAATGTTAAGAGCACCATTCACAAAAGAAGGAATTCTAGCTGAAATAACTAAACTAAAATCAAGTAAGGCACCAGGTACAGACAGTTTCATCAATGAATTTTACAAAACCTTTGCCCAAAGCTTAGCAAACAATTTACTAAAGCTATACAACCACATCAGGGAGCTTGGCATTATAGATCCATACTGAAATGGCTCCAGAACTATCTTTATTCATAAGCCTAACTCAGAAAAATCAAATCCACTAAATTATAGACCAATCTCACATCAAAATCCTAGCTGCTATCCTAGCAAACAGACTTAAAAGAGTATTGTCAGTAATCATCTCTCCAGCACAAGCCGGGTTTACCCACTTTAGGCAAACCTGGAATAAACGCTTATCCTAGATGCAATAATGAAACTATACAAAAAAGAAAAAAAACAAGGCATGCCCTGGCATTAGACACTAGGAAAGCCTTTGATAAAGTTAATCAAGAATTTCTATTTAAAACACTACCATTCTATAATATTCCAAAATAATTCACTGACATAATAACAAAGATATACAAAAGTTCATACCAATCAATTAAAATAAATAAAATAGAATCCAAACCAATAAAAATCATAAATGGCACAAGACAGGGTTTCCCCCTCTCTCCATACCTCTTCAATTTGTATATTAAACCCCTATTCCTTCTCATATTTCAGCGCACATATCATCACATTCCAAAGCTTCTAAATAATAAAATTGTCCTACCAGCTTTTGCAGATTATGTCAATGTATATTTCAAAACCCCTAATACAGACCTTAGTAAAATTATGAAATCTATTAAAAAATTCTCAGAAGTATCAAACTATGAAATCAACACATCCAAATCTAAAATCTTTCCAATTAATCCACTAGGCCATACAGAATACTACTTCCCAGACACACCAATTCAAATTGACTACTCCCTCAAATACTTAGGAATACTTTATAACCAGAAGTCAATAATCCCAAACAACGTAGGGAAGCTATGGACACAGGTAAACCAAGACTTCTATAGATGGAAAAATATGACACTATCAACCTTAGCTAAGGTTGCAGTTATTAAAATAAATGTTCTTCCAAAAGTGATTTATCAGTTAAATCCAACAAACACTAACATCCCTGAAAACTTCTTTCACAAAATCTACACATAAATAACTAAGTTTATATGGTACCCCAAATCAACAAGGATCAAATACTCTAAATTAATCCTGTCAAAGGAAAGAGGGGGACTGGGTCTTCCAGATTTAAGGCTATATTATGATATAATTTACTCTAACAGAATAATACATATATCAGAACACTCTCCTATGGCTAAAAAATCATCACCAACATGGGTTAAGCTATGGTTTGAACATGTTAAATCATTAAATATTAATCCCAAAGCCCTACCTTTTATGCAAAAAGAACAATTCAAGAAAATTGGATTACACAAATCATTAAGAAATGATACCATAATATTCTGGAAGCTACTTGAATCTATAAACCTAGTGTATACTTTGACTCTTCTGCAAACTGTACATTTAAATCTAATCTCAAATTAAATAACAATATTATAAATCTCAATCAATATCCAAAAATTAAAAACTATGTTGTATGGGACATTCTCAAAATGAAAGATTATACTATAGAAGAGACCAGAGAAAAGCTGAAGCTTAGCAAAAAAACATATAATAATTCTAAGACAACTTAAATATCTGGCTGCCACGCTGGGTAACTTTAACAATTCAGTACAAGCAGACATAGATACTACAACATCACTGCTTCAATACCTTTCTAATAAAAAGAAAATGCTCTCTAACACATACAAGTTAATTACATCCATCAAATATCAATCATCTTTACTGTTCTCTGACTACTGGAATGAGAAAAATAAAAAAAATTACAGATGAACAAAAAAACCAAAGTGATAGAAACTACACTAAAATTATCCCTTTCAAGAGTTTAATCTATACACAACTGATGATCAGCAATAATGCCTACTACACACCAGTGATTTTAAATACATTTATTTCAAACTACTCCCCAAACTGTCCCTGTTTTCCAACAGTGAAGGCTGATCTCTTTCACATCCTATGGGGCTGTAAGTTTACATACATGTTATGGTGTTCTCTGAAGGTGAAGTTAGAAAAAATGGGTTATGAACAGTCAGCATAATTGTGGGAATTTGCTATCCTACATATAACCCCCAAAAAATTACTTAAGCAGGACACACGGATATTAGTCTCATTATTTACGCTAATGAAACTATGTGTCACCCAGAACTGGACAGAGAACCAAACTACCATGGAAGGAATTCAAGAACAAAGCTACTAGATGTGTTACAGCACATGAATTAATCACAAGAGATAGTTGTGAAGATTGGGTGAAGATTGATGAAGGCTGTCAGCCTAGCCAGATAGAATTTTGGAGATAATTCTGTCATCTGTAAATAATAAAGTAAACCACAGGCTGTTGTCTTAAATGGTAAAAATAGCGTTACATGTGGAACTGGAAAAAATGTAACATCAGTGCACTCTACTGACCAAGTAAATCATGTTGTGACCCTCTGACGTTAAAACTCGGAGTCAGTCAGTCTAGAGTGAGGCATCCTGCCTATTGTTGTAAGGCCATAGTTAATGGCCAGAATTTGCATGTATAAATGTCCTTTATTGTTCTGGTTTCTGCCCAGAGGTGAAGAATGTAAATGTAGTTTATGTTAGCCCTGGAACCCAGGGAAGTGTGAAGAATAATGTAATGTGAACCAGGAATGTGATTTTAAAAACAGATAGAATCAGAGAGCATTAAGCATTTTTGTCTCGACCATCCAACTCATCAGCACTGTCTTGCTCTATATGTAAGTTTATCTTAGATTTGTGTTTTCTCTTAGAAATAGCTAGAGACTAGAAAGATTAGACTGTTTTTCTGTGATGAAAGAACTGTACTACTGAATTATTTTAAGTGTTTCTCTGTGATCTCTGAACTCTTGACTAGCACTGTGTAGTAAAAAGTATTGTCTTGTGTGTTGACTGTTTGTTATTAAATATTTTTAAACCTTTTCAACTGTGCCTGTTTTTGTAGAGATAATTTAAACACTTTAGAGTACCTGCATGTCTTTGGTAAAATTGTAAAAAGCCACTCCTATAGCTTTAGCCCTGGGCTATACCACCAACTGGATAATAATATTGCACAGTAATAATTGGACACCCTTTTAATGGCCTTTGAGTAACTGATAAATATTAGTGGGTGGTGGCAGCTGGTACTACTGTATAGTTTGGAAAAAGGGGGCACAGCTGGAGAACCTGTGCCAGCCTTCCCCAGGAGTGTCTGTGCAGTTATATAAACTCTTCTCAAAGTGTGTGTGTGTGTGTGTGTGTGTGTGTGTGTCAGTTACTTGGGCAGGGACACGAAGCACTGGTTGGATAGAGAGGGTGCTGGAGGTTTTAGCTTGCCACTAGGCTGCAATCTGGACCCTATAGCTGGGGAGTCTTATTGGGGATCTGAAGAGCAAGGAAGAGACCAGCCTCAGACTGACTGTGACCTCTGTGTGCTCTTAAGGGAAATTGTACTTTACTGTGTATTTGTTATCCTTTCCTCCTATATGTGATGCCCCTCACTGGTGTTAGTGGTGAGGATTGAGGCTCCTTGATTGCTGGGCCAGGGCATGGGCATCACAATAGTAATACATTTATTATTTATTTATTTATTTATTTATTTTACATTTGTTAACCGGGCTAGTCCAGCTGGATCCATGTCCATTTTCAGTAGAGGCCCGGGGAGATAAGCTCCACATTAAGTAAATAATACAGATCAGCAAAAAGAAAAAAAGAAGAATTTTCAAATAAGAACTTAATATTGAAAGAAGTGAGTACAGAGTTTATGACAGGAGTACAGTACTATAGAGAAAGAGAGTACAGAGTTTAGTACAGCAGTACAGTACTATCGATACAGTCTAACACAGAAATACAGTCCTATTTACATAGTAAAGGGTATGACATTAGTGAGTACAGAGTTTAATACAGCAATATAGTACTATTTACATGGCAAAGGGTATGATATTCAACATACTATATGTTAGGAATGAAGGCACAGATTTAAAAAGTGAATTCAGGTAGTCTTAAAGTATAACTTAATGCACAAGAGAGTTTGTGTATATGCATTTAAAACAGAATGTTATACTCATAGTAAAAAGATAGTTAGTCTGTATACAGATGGTAGAGTTTTGCTAATAGCCGAATGAGTATACAAAGATCAAATACAGTGATATTTCCCTGGGAGTAGGAAAGTAAAAAAGGGGGGGGTTAAGTGAAAGATTACTCATTCCACACTATGGGTTTTGGGTGCAAGGTATACAGTGATGTACTGGGGAGAATCAGTCAGGGTTAGTACAAGGGCATTGCATAAATGCACATATTTTCAAAAATACTGGAGTCTCCTTCTGAACCACATTCAAAAATACTGGAGTCTCCTTCTGAACCACATTCAAAAATACTGGAGTCTCCTTCTGAACCACATTCTAAAAGAATGATTATACAATGACCAGCTATAAATATGCAAAAACAAGCACACTGATTGGACAACTCAACCAGCATGCCCATTGTAAATTCGGGACTATACTAATGTAAAAAGGTCCGGTCGCCCGGACTTTTTCCGTTAGTATATCTCTTTTTTTTCAGAGATAGCAATGGAGAAAGGAAGATCTCCGTTGCTTTTTTAAAAGATATCTTGCTGTTATATGTGTTCATAGCGAGATATCTTAAAAAACCGCAAGTGAGATTGATCTCCATTGCTTTTTTTTTTTTTAAAATATCTCGCTATGTTATATGAGTTCAACTCCTATAACATAGTGAGGCATCTTTGAAAAAAAAAAAAGCAACAGAGATATTCCTTTCTCCATTGCTACATCTACAGAGCACTGATGTACTGCGTAAGTGTGGGTACATGCCTCTTATGCATGCGCAGTACATCAGAACTACCCCAGGATACGAGACAGCTGCAGAAGGGCAGCACGGAGGCATTATACACTGCCATTACTTAAGAAAAGTAAGTATTTTTTTTTTCTTAAATAATGTCATTGTATAATAGCAATAACCCACTTCTGGGTGTGGGTAATGCTGGATTTACCCACGGTTGTCTTTGTTTGGTAACTCGGGCTTCGCCCTCATGATCAAACCACCCCAACTATAGGTAAATCCAGGATTACCTACACCCAGGCATAGGTTATTGCTTAAATATTATTCAAAGAATCAAATCATCACATTGTATGCAAAATTCCATTATACTAAGTACAAAGCAAAGAAGCTTAGACAAACAACTTAAGGATGAATCAGATACATCGCTCTCTATCACGCTTCTGCCCTTTAGCTGCTGTTGCACCTTCTGTAAATATTGTATATAGTATGTTGGAGTTTACTACATCATGCAGTTAGGATAATTCTATGCATTTCCCTGTTAAAATTTGAAAATAAATAGTAAATGGGTTTTATTCTGTGTGACTTAGTAGAAATATGACCTGATTGCATGTTGAAATAAATATTACTTTGATCTGACAATTTTCATGATTGTTTGTATTATCTACTGTAATATACTTTTGGAAAACAAAAATAAATATGGAAAAAAAATAAAATATGATATTTTGTCTTACTAACATCAGGGTCTTGGCCATCCACAGAGGAAGATCCATTTGCAGTAAGGAAAAGAACGTTTTCCTTGAAAGGTGTCCAACCAAGTGTACTTATAATTGAATTGGATTTTGCCTAAAGAAGAACCAGAGTTGATGTGCAAGGAATTATTTCAGTTGCCTGGATTCCCCCAGAGAGTGGGTACAGGACTCAGAACTGTTTTTCCAGTGCTCACCAAGGAACAAAGACCCTTAAAATCAGACTCTGCCAAACCAGGACATTTGGATGGAAAAAGGAAGTTTTTTTTGGACTTACAAATGTGTTTGACCTTCTTGGCCATACGGATGGGCACTTAAATGATGCAAGTGATATTTTCTCCTGCCTTGTTGATGCATACAGCACTTTTAGTTAATCTCTACTCATTACATTATATTAATTTGATCCTAATAATATCAACATTCTATTTGTATATAATCTCAGCCTGCGGCATGCTAGCTGTTTTAATTCTTAACTTAATGTGAACCTAAACAATAGCTTGGAAAAGGGAAAAGTATCAGTGCAGCTTTTTGTCATCTATAGACAGATTCCTAGCCGATAACACAAGTATTATTTTCCTGTCTATTTGTTCTGACGGTCCTAAAGGTGGCAGATTAAAAATCTGGGTCTGAAAAACTAAAACAACTAGTCAGGTTACAACACACATTCACATTTAAATGCCTGTTTATCATAACGTTGGCATCGTCACTCTAATGAAACAAGCTTTCAGATAATTTATCCATGAGCCATACCCCAAGGACTGCGGCCCAATCATTGTACTATTCCATTAAAGGGTGTTTTCACAACTGCAATTCATAATCACAGTTCTGGAAAGAGAGGTTCCAATGATAGGGCCTTCATTCATGAGGACAGGTAACTGAGGTGGAATGTTGAAAACCTGGATTCCTCCATTTTAAGAAAAAGGTGGACTTGGTCATTTTCTTGAAGGCTCCAATGGAAATACATTCATAAGAAAGTTTTTACTTCACATCTATCGATAGATCCTGAATAAAAATGTGTCTGCAGTATGTACAAAAGATGAAGCAAATCTTCCATATTTGGATCATATGTGCAAGATGCTTGCAATGAAGGGAACAGATAGGTGTCCGAGACATAACAAAGGACATTTTCTTTGTTATAGGATAAATACAAAGCACCATTTTCTATTTTTTCAGGGACTTAACAATGGAATATTGTACATCTCCATAACTGCTACTGATACTGTTGGCACAGGTTTACTGTCATCTAAATGTCACTGAAAATGGACTTGACTTTAGGGAAGGGTAGAATGATACATTACAGAATGGGTGAATACATTTTATTAAGAATGAGCCACTTGTGGTTTTGTAAATAATATAAATTTTTTTTTCAATTGAGGATAATGGATAATGACAGCAGGGGAAAGGCACCCATTAGTGTCACAACTTAGAACAGTGACAATAGGGGAAGGGGCCTCAGCCAATGTCACTCTAAAGGAACATGGGGGGGGGGGATGAAATGCTGCAGTCAGAAGATACACAGGTTTTAAAACATAGCAAGAAAATTATGTCTGAAATTTTAAAACAGCATTTTTCTTTATTTTGGGAAGCTGATACTGGCAGATTGGACACCCCACAGTGTAACTGCAACGTGCCTGGGTTTGTTCATAAATTGCAATGGGCAGAGAATAAGGTTTTCATTTTTTTTACCCTCTAAAAAGAAACAATGCTTAATATTTAAAACTGCCACTTCCTAAATACAGGGATCTCTTGTTCATAATACAAGGTCTGTTCTTAATGGGACTACATTCAAAGTGATGTATCAGTTCTTATTTGAGGAAATATTGGTCTGAAGTTTCCATCACGGGAATGATGTTTGCATTAGGATCATCATACTTGATGAATCAGTCATTGACAAGGACTGCATTTTAGTCAGCATAGCTTAATCATGGCCTGGTTTTGCTATAAGTATAATGCAGACATCGGTCAGGGCATGGATGTTTAGTGCTTTATAGTCCCCAGGCAATCCAAAGAGCACAAGTCAGCACAACATTGAATATGGTTAAATAATCAGCTCTGGCTGGAAGGGGTGAGAGGACAATTAAAGCACATGTGAGTCTAAAGAAAGCACAGTTGTGTAAAATCTTACCATAAGAGGAGATGTCATTCTTTTCACTGTTGCAGTATTTATAACCTCTGGGATCTCCTGCCAAGGACAGCCCATGTCTGGCCAGTATACCACAGCCTTTATTACGTGGTGGGCATCATATGTCAGACATATGCTCCCCATGCAAGCAAAGGGCATAAAGCTGACATATGTATGTATGTACGCTCCCAACTCAGAAATGACATGCCCCAGGAAAACTAGTACTCTCAGTGAAAAGGAGGACATGTACATCCAGAAAAAGGAAGGAAGGAGCGGATACTCTTGGGCAGTATGAAAACACCACCCATGTAACAGGAATAGGAAATGGGGCAGGAGGGAGGGAGGGAATACTGCAACAGTGAAGACAAGGACATCTACAGTTATGGTAAGATTTTACACAGCTCCACTATATCCTTCTGTATCACTGTTCACACCCAGTGACACTTTGCATCACGTCCGGGAGAGTACAAAAGCTACAATGAAGGTAGGAAGACAGGTAAGGAGGAGACCTCCTCAAAGCCATGTAGGACGGCCTTGGCAAAACCTGCCCTGGAAATGGCATCCACTTTGTAACGTCTAGGGAATGTGTGAACCGAAGACCAAGTAGCAGCTTCAAGGATGGAACTGGTGTCCAAACCCCTGAAGAAAGCCCCCAAGGAAGCCACTGGTCTACTTGAATGAGCCTTCATGAATGCAGACAACTGTTTACCATGAAAAGAATAATAAAAAGAAATGGCCTTGGAAATCCAAGAGGAGATGGTTTGCTTACAAGCAGCCAAACCCAATGCCCCAGGATGAAAATAAACAAAAAGCTTATAAGATTTATGAAAGGCATTTGATTTATCTAGATAATATCTGAGCTGTCTATGCAAAACCAAGGTATGAAGAACCTTCTGACTTGCAGATTGTGGAGAAAGGATAAATGAATAAAGCTGGATAGACTGATTAAGAGACAATTCATTAACCACCTCAGACATAAAAGAAGGATTTGAACAGAGAGAGACACCCTGTCTCTATGAAAAAACAAAAAAAAAGGAGGAACCACCATTAAGGCCTGGAGTTCAGATACCCTTCTGGGAGAAGTTAAACTAACCAATAAAACAGTCCTCCAAGTGCAATGTTGCAAAGAAGAAGAAGAAGCAGGCTTACAAGGAGCCTGAATCAGCTTTTCAAAGACAAAATTAAGATCCCAAGAATAGGCTTTCTTGGGGGTCTAATATGAAGGACACATTTAAGGAACTGCTTGAACTAAAACCTAGAGGCCAAAGGAAGAAGAAGTTTCAGACAGACAGAAATGGCTGACAAGTGGGTTTTCAATAAAGAATTTGCCAAGTCAGTATGCAGTAGTTCACAAAAATAGAAAAGAACCAAAGGGTCACCCACTGAAAAGGGGTCCGGGTGATATTTGAGACATCAAACAGAAAATCTCTTCCATTTGGATATATATAATTTTCTAGTACTGGGTTTCTTCACCTCCTGCAGGACCCGAAGCATGTCCTCAGAAAAATGGTGTCAGAAAGGAATCAAAACCCTATCACCCAAAGTGTCAATTGCAGAGTGGACAGATGAGAGTGAAAGAGAATTCTTTTGTCATGTGTTAGCAGATCCATGTGGTGAGGTAACTTGTGATGACTTCCCCTGGCCAGATTGAATAAGAGGGAAAGCAGTGCTGTATGGGCCAAAAGGAAGCCACCAACTAGATTTTTGGAAAGTCCTCAATTTTATGAAGTACTCTTGAAAGAACAGGAAAGGAAAGAAAGGCATTTAGGAACAGTCCCTTCCAAGAGAAGACATGGCATGCACCTTCCAAGCCAAAGGATGTAGGGCTTTAGAACAGAACTGAGGGAGCTGCCTGTTCAGAGAGGAGGCAAAGAGATCTACTTGAGAAATACCCCACTGATGAACTATGTCCAGAAACACATCTCTGTGAGGCATCCAGTGTTGAGGCTATTTCCTGGACCTGCTGAGTAAATCTGCCACGAAATTGTGTTCTGAGGGTATACAGACTGCCAGTAGGGTGCCCTGAAGGGGCCAGAATGAGAGCTTGCATTTCCTTAATGTTGATGTGATCCACTCTCTGCTGAGGTGACTAAAGGTCTTTTACCTTCAGGGTACCTGAAGTGCCCCCCCCCCCCCCCAGCTCTGATGCAACCTGTGATGGCTGAGGAGGGTGGGAAGGAATACCTGGATTGAGAAATAGTTGCTGAATCCACCAGTGAAATACCAGTTTGAGACAATAGATAGCTGAAGGTTTATTAGAGTCCATTTCTAAAACCTCATAATATCTTTTCTGGACATCGGATACTTGACAGCAATCCCATTTGAAATGTCCCATCATATGCAGGACTGTTTCACCAAAGGAAACCTTCTCCAAGGGAGAATCAGGACTGACAGATTCCTACTCCTAAGAACCATAGCCTAAAGGTGAAGGCAATTGAGAGGAATAGGCAAAGGAAACAGTATCGGTATTAGAATCCTTATCCAAAGACTCCGGATCCTTAGCCCTCTTAGGGGGGCTCTTAGGGGTAGAAAACCAAGGAGGTGCAGGAACTGAAACCCCCTGAGGAGGTTTCAATGGCATCAAGGTATTGAACAAGCCTTGAGCGAAGTCCTGCCATTTTCTTTGTGGATCCCTGGGGGCTGGTACCACATGCTTAGACTTCTGCCTTTTCTTCACCAGGATGTCTGCTATGATGAAACCCTGTCTGGGTTCAATTAAGGTACGCAGCACCTCTTTCTTAATGAGAATCTGAGGAATCCCTCTAGGCCACTTGGAACTAATCAGCCATGGTCCCCCCGCAACATCAGTGGTGGACATTTGCAAGGCCTCCAAGGACATGCAAGAAGCAAGTTCTGTGCTGGCTTCTGAGAAGGTTGCAGTTGAAGAAACCAATGAAAATGCCAGATTATCCTCTGGGTTCTCACTTACCTCAAGAGAGATGTCTGGTGGAGGTTTCAGAGCAGACTCAGGCCTAGACTTATGGGCCTTCTTTTCAAGTGGCGGCTTTACCTCGGGGCAAGCAGATTCTGCCATGGTACCTTGGCACAAAAGCTTGAGACTTTGGATCTCAAGGTAAACAGAAAGTGAAGAAAAGCAACTATGCAAAGTCTTGGGTACAAAAGCCAGACAGATGGGAGACTTAGTGTGGTCGTGAGATGCACCTAAGGAAAACAAACAGCTATTGTGGTGGCACTCACAGGGAATCCGCCTTCCACACTGACATTTCCCTTTCTTAGATGACATGTAACCCACTGAGCAATGTAAGAAAAAAGTAAAAGAAAAAAAAAACTCAAATGAGGTACTTATCCAAAAGACATAGCCTTGGTATAACCAGCAAAGTGAAGGGTGTTCAGACTGATGTATGATAACAATGTTCAGACTGGTGGCAACGAACTTGTGAGTTGGGAGCATACGCACATCACCTTTATGCCCTACACTTGTCCAGGGGAGCATACATCTGATGTACAATGCTCCCTAGGTAATAAAGACTTTGGTATACTGGCAGGACATTGGGCTAACCTTGGCAGGAGATTCCAGAGGGTATGAATACTGCAACAGTGATATGGAAGACATCATATGCACATGATGAAGAGACAGAACTCTTATGTAAATATGGGCCATACTAATTGTCAGACTGTAGCTATGAAAAAGATTATTTAAAAAGGAAAAATAAACAGTAAAGAAAGTGTGAAAATGGTAAGTGTAATTAATAAGATGGTATGAGGAAATACAATGTAGCTGAAAATTTAACATTCAGAATAAATTTGTTTTAGACTGCTCCTGTTGTTACAGTTTATCTGATTTCCTGAATTCCCCTAGTTTGATTCTACTTCATTATTCATCTTTGACAAGCATGAAAACAAAAATATTCTTTATTCTTTCCTTTTGCTTCTTTCTGACTTTATCTCTGTACGTCCATGAATTGATAAACAATATTGTAAATATCTCATACCTTTAGAATAACTGTCCCCACTGAACTCTCTGCATCATACTGGAATGCCTCTGTATAGCTTTATAGTTCCAGTGCTTTGTAACCACAGTTATTGAAATTGTGACATATTTATATGTAATGTACCTGTTATTGTGTTTTGTCCTCGGCTGAGCCTGAAAATAGTGCAGTTGGATCAGTGCTTCCCCATTAACACACTGAAATAAGTAAATAAACATGCTATTAATGTGGCACAGTACATACTGCTTCTTAATTTGAGTTGCTTTTGTTTTTCTTTGCTCTTGGAGTAAAAGTAAATATCACTGCTGGGTACCAATTTTTTTTAGTTAATGCACAATGATTTTAAAAATAGCAATCAATATCTGTGGGAGGCACAGCGGCACAATGGACAGCATTGTCATCTCACAGCATGAGGTTCTCCGGTTCCATTTTTTGCTGAGGCACCTTCTGTGCATAGTCCGTATGCCCTTCCAGTGTTCGTGTGGGTTTCTTCCAGGTGCTCTGGTTTCCTCTCACATTACAAGGCCATGCAGTAGGTGGCTTAGACATGCTAAATTGGCCAGAGTGTGACCGTGCATACAAGTGTGTTGTATGAAAGAACAACTTCTGCAGGGCTAGCCACCTGGTGGTGTGAATCTTGACTCTAGATGATTGTCACTGTTGAAGTGACACCCTGACCCCGTGTGCAAAAATGGGAAAAGGAGTGATGGATGGAGCTGTGGAAGGCTGTATGAGAAATACCTACTTCATTATTTCAGGTGTGGAAAAAAGTACTTAGGCACAACATGTGAAATCATGGTTGTTGTGTTGATTATGATATAACATGCAGCCTAAGGATCTGTTCGCACATTAGTTTTATACTTTTTCACTTCACTTCACTACTTATGGCAGAAGTCTTAGACACAAATTCAAACTGGTAAGACAAAAACAACAAAAACCAAGAAAATATATCCAGCTAGTGCTCCGAATATCAGATATTAGCCCAGACACCGTACGCATCTTTTTAAAACATACACGTTTATTTGAAGCGCTTTTCATTGCTGTTATACAGCAACTTCTTTAGGAAAAACTTTTTCTGAAGAAGTTGCTGTATAACAGCAACGAGAGGTCTTAGACAAACATCCTGTGCAATAGTGCAATAAAAGAACTAGTAATATTTATTTATTATTTATTTTACATTTGTTGACCGGGCTAGTCCAACTGGATATATGTCCATTTTCAGTAGAGGCCCGGGGAGAAAAGCTCCATAAGTTGTACAAGTTCACAAAAGGCATAAAAATATTACATGAGAAACAAAGCAATTTAAACAGATGATTTAAAAAGATAAAATAAGATACGAGAATTTAATTTTTTTTTTTTTTTTTTTTTGAGTGAGCATTAGTCTGGATTAGTGCAGGAGCAGAGTGAGCATTAGTCTGGATTAGTGCAGGAGCAAAGCCAGTGCTTATTGAGATGAATTTTTAGTTGATTTTTAAAAAGTTGGAAAGAGGTTAAAGAAGTGATATCAGAGGGTAGATTATTCCATGTTTTTCCAACAGAGTTGGAGAATAAACAGTCACCTGCATGATTGTGAGATTTACTAATATTAATCAGGAGTTTGTTAGCAGAGCGAAGTTGTTTCAGGTTATTGTATGGAGAAATAAGGCTAGAGAGTATTGGTGTATTGGTTGGCTGATATAGAATCTTATAAGCTATTAAAATTTGTTGAAGAACAAGTTGGTTAGGAAGTTCAAGCCAGCCTAATTCTTTTAGGTTCTGGCAGTGATGAGTTCGAAAAGGAGATCCTACAGCAAATCGAGCTATGTTATGATAGGATGTTTCAAGTTTCTTCATGTTGTTTTTGGAAAGATTAGTGTAAATGGGACAAGCATAAAGAGTAGAAATTAGGTGAGACCTAGCAATGATAGGTCTTGCTGTAGGTGTTAGGAAAGGTTTTATTCTGTAAAGGGATCCTATTTTTTTATTTACTAATTTTATGGTGTTGTTGATGTGAGAATCAAAGTTGAGGTTATTATCAATAGTTATTCCTAATAGTTTTGTGGTTAAGTCAGGAGAAATGAGTGTTCTGTCAGAGGATGTAAGAGTAAAGTGTGGTGGAGTCAATTTGCGAGTAGGTGAAAAAAGTAACAGTTTGGTTTTCTTGGGGTTAAGGAGTAGACAGCGGTCAGAGAACCATTGTTCTACAGTGTTAAAAGCTTTTTGAGTAAGTGACTGGAGTTCTGTTAGAGAGTTAGCAGTACAGATTATAGTAGAATCGTCTGCGTATTGAATACAGGTAGCATGAGGAATAGCTGATTGAAGGTCTTTGATAAAAATTGAAAATAGTAAAGGGCCTAGGATTGAGCCTTGGGGTACGCCTATGGAGATAGGTAGAAGATTTGAAAGTGAGTTTTTCCAAAGTACTGCCTGCTGACGATTTTCTAGGTAAGATTCAAACCAGGATAAGGCTAGCTGGTCAAGAACAAGATATTTGAGAATATGTAGTAAAAGTTTGTGATTCACCATATCAAACACTTTGGATAGATTGATGAAGACTGAGAATGATAAGTAGTTGTTGTTACGGTTAGTGTTAATGGAGTGAAATCATGGTTGTTGTGTTGATTATGATATAACATGCAGCCTAAGGATCTGTTCGCACATTAGTTTTATACTTTTTCACTTCACTTCACTACTTATGGCAGAAGACTTAGACACAAGTTCAAACTAGTAAGACAAAAACAACAAAAACCAAGAAAATATATCCAGCTAGTGCTCCGAATATCAGATATTAGCCCAGACACCGTACGCATCTTCTTAAAACATACACGTTTATTTGAAGCGCTTTTCATTGCCGTTATACAGCAACTTCTTCAGGAAAAACTTTTTACGCAGACGATTCTACTATAATCTGTACTGCTAACTCTCTAACAGAACTCCAGTCACTTACTCAAAAAGCTTTTAACACTGTAGAACAATGGTTCTCTGACCGCTGTCTACCCCTTCAATCTGCTATAATAGATACTCGTCACAAAGCAGGTCCAATGATATCACTTCTTGGTTTCTGCATTATCGATTAGAGTAACTATTCAGGGAACATATAATACAGTAAAGTATTTAGGATTTTCTTAAATAAGTGAAATACTTTTGGTCTGAAAAAAAGGAAAGCTAGACTAGTATAATCAAAAATAGAAATAAACATTTTCTCAGCCTCTTTTAGCTAGTAAATGTACTCATGGCCGAGGAAAAATGGCTTTACAAGCAGCATTTTTATATTAATTTTTGCTAACCTGAGAATATCTACTAGATGCGTGACTGTTTATAGAGTGAACCTGAGCTCTTATCTGTTGAAACCGGTCAGTCAGAACTAAGTGTCACACAAGTGTTAAGTTGTAGTAACCAAACGCGTGACTGCAGAATGTATACAGTTAGTCCATGAAGTCCTTCTTAAAATGCACACTTGTACATTCATATGGAATAACACTTTAATTCTGTTTTCCAGTTTTCTTTATTTGAGATGCATAATGCTGTAGGGATAATGACTGGTAAATATCAGCTGACTGCAGAGTGAATTTGGCCAAGTGCCCATGCGTGGCTATAATAACCAGCTGCTGTGAGTTTTGTAATTAAGGGCCTCTGTGGGGTTGTAACCATAATGCAGTTAGACATTAAGTCTGTCATGTTCTATCCTAGAAGTCTGTCTTCTCGTTGTGTATCTGACAGCAGCTTTGCAGGTCGCTCCTACAGATTTCATCTCATGACCTTACCTGACGAAGCGACACCACTGTATTGCTGCCAATCAGCAGCCCTTAGTAAGACAGATGCAACACTTCTGGGTAGTTCTCTGCCTGGTGTGTTCCAGAAACACAGCCAGCATGTTTCCTACAAACATAAGAACACAGCAGGTCACAGATGAGCTGTTGAATATAATGTGACTTCCTTATACCAGCTGCTGAATGCTTTTTCTCTTCAGCCAAATCTGAATTACATTTGTTAGCTTTATAATACGTGTGGCTGTAGAACAAAACCTCCTTTTCTGAATGAGCCATTCTGCAGTGATAGTTGTATTCTGATTACACGCTTGGCTACTTGGTAGAAACAGCTGTTTATTAATACTTCCAACACAGCATGTTTTCTGACCAACTGAATTATGTCACAGTAGGCAAGACACAGATGTATTTGTTTTATTTTTCAAATGTACTTAAATGTGCTTTAGAATCACTGAAATCATTTTAGACTGGTATACTTTAGGCTTTGATTTCTCTAACTACTGAATATTTCCACTTTTATATAAAGAAACTACTAGTTTAAAATAAATGTGGCTTAAAAATCTGTGTTAAAAACATCTGGTGGTTCCTCACTTCAAAACAAAAGGCAAAGTGAACATGCAACAATGGATAAAAAGATACACAATCACATGTTTTGTATTTTGTACAAGCTAAATGTTTACAGTATAGGCATTTTAATATTTTTATTGCACATTCTGTTAATACATTCTGAATATGATTTACTTATGAAAACATGCAAAAAAGGCCTAAAGCCCTGGATTCAAAATACAGTTTTACTTAAAAGTGTTTATAATTTGCTATAAAACAGTAATGGAGAACCTAAAATAAAACTAGCACAAAGTTAAGAACAGCAAGATTTTAAAAGTCCTATTCCACAAGCCGCCTGTGTCTACTGGGTAATTGGAAGCTATTGAAAGAAATTTCACATACTATATAAGCAGTTTTCAAGCAATCCAATAATATAACATTTTAGGGTCACACTTTCTCCAGTCTGGTCTAGTACTGCATAATATTCTCCCTTGAAACTTTCATGAGAATCATCTAATCTAACAGTATAAAGTAAGAACAGTTCACTAATTATAGCTTGCCACGGCTGAATCCCAGTGTTTTTTTTTTTTTGCCACAGGGTACTTTCAATTTGGCACACGCAGGCATTATTCAGATAACTGAACAAACATAGCTGGCTTCAATAAGACATTTTCAGCTTAGCTGGCCCAGTGAAACATGCAGCATGTCAGTGTGGGCTCCTGCACAATGCAGTGTTACAAGGTCAAATCTTTTAAGTTCATAGGTAAGTACCCTACCTGTGGGCCATTTCAAGCCTAGCCAGTTTCCCTTTTGGTGTTAGACTGGCTTTACCTATCCCATGGTCGATTTGTATATATTACCCCTAGTGAAGATCCGCGGTGGTGGTGCTGCAGTAGCATTGTCGCCTCACAGTAAGACTCTGTCCGGTTCGACTCTCAGCTAGAGCGCCTTTTGCGTGGAGACATGCTTGAATGGGCATACCTTCGTTGAAGGTTGTGCATCAGGGCTGGTAACTCGGCACGTAAAAATCAACTACCAATCATTAGCGGACTGGAGTTCCGCTGTGGCAAACCCTAACCAGGAAAAGCCGAAAGACACAAACAAACCCCTAGTGAGAATAAGTAAGATAATTGGTAATCTGGCAAAAGAACGGTAGCAAAGAAGTTATCATATACACTACAATGGGCAATCACAGCAAAATGCCAACCCTGTTCAGTATGTAAATGGGTAGGACATGGAGTAGACAGAAAGGTAGAAAAGGGAAGAACAGCAAGCAAAGGAAAACACATAAGGATAATGGTATGATAGGGTGAGAGTTAGGAAGGGAGTTTTTTGGCATGGAAACAGCCTGTTTTGTAAGCTTTTACAAAAGAAGGAAGGTGGAGAAGAGAGTGAGGAATGACTGTGGGTGCAATAGAAGAAAGAAAAGTGCCAAATACAGAACATTGAGTCAGAAAGACCAGGACGATATACACAGCAAAGGTGGGGAGGACAATGGATGGACACAGATATACAGAAGTTGGGCAAATGGCCATGGAGAGGGCTGGGAAATGAACAAAGAACTGAGAGTGGATTACACCTGAGAAAAAAGTACAATTATGTAAATAAACTTTCCATTACAGTAGATGTTTGAATGATCACTCCTGCAGTAGCCTTAGCTATATGAGTTATGTCCTGCCAAGGATATAACAACTGGCCAGCTTCCAAAGCTTCAAGGCACCTTCCACACACCCAAACTGTCAAGCAGCAGCTCAAGCTGAGCTGACTAAAAAACAAGTTTGTGTGCCAAGCTCTTCAAACCTTTCCTGCCAACAGTGAGAGGAATCTGAGTCCTGAAAGGACAATGCTAGGAAGAACAAAAAATAGATAATTACACCCTGGCATAACCAAGATACCAAAGGACAAGAGAGATGGAGGGAGGGAGGGAGGGAGGGAGTGGCTACTGCAGCAGTGATCATGCAAACATCTATGGTTATGGTAAGTTTACTTACACAGCTGTACTATGGTCATCATATTGATCACTGCTGCAGTAGCCTTAGCTATAAAGGTAGATTACCCTAGCTTACTGGATTTGGGAGGTGGAAGGAAAAGAGTCCAAGAGCACCTGGAGAATGGTCCTCGAAAAGCCTGATCAAGACCAAGAGACGGAATTGAGCTTATAATGCTTTGTAAAAGCATGTACAAAGGAGCAAGTTGGAGCTTCTAGAATACTTCTAGAATCCAACCTTTTCCAAAAAGCCATAAACAAAGCCAAGGCCCTTTTGTTAAAGTAAGTATAACAAAAGGTAATAGCCTCAGACAACTATTTTGAAATAGTACTGTAACGCCCGTGCCCTGGCCAGCAATCAAGGAGTCTCAATCCTCACCACTAACACCAGTGAGGGCCATCTCATATAGGAGGAAAAGATAACAAATACACACAGTAAAGTGCAATTTCCCTTAAGAGCACACAGAGATCACAGTCAGTCCGGGGCGGGTTGCTCCCTTGCTCTCCAGGTCCCCAATAAGACTCCCCACTGGCACAGCTATAGGGTCCAGATCTCAGCCTAGTGGGCAAGCTAAAGCCTCCAGCACCCTCTCTGTCCAACCAGTGCTTCATGTCCCTGCCCAAGTAGCTGACACAACCACACACATTTTGAGAAGAGTTTATATAACCACACAGACACTCCTGGGGAAGGCTGGCACAGGTTCTCCCACTGTGCCCTCTTTTCAAAGACTATATGGTAGTACCAGCTACCACCACCCACTAATATTTATCAGCTACTCAAAGGCCCTTAAAAGGGTGTCCAATTATTACTGTGCAATATTATTATCCAATTGGTAGTATAGCCCAGGACTAAAGCTATTAGAGTGGCTTTGTACAATTTTACCAAAGGCATGCAAGTACTCTAAAGAGCTTAAATTATCTCTACAAAAACAGCCACAGTTGAAAGGGTTTAAAAATATTTAATAACAAATAGTCAAAACACAAGACAATACTTTTACTACACAGTGCTAGTCAAGAGTTCAGAGATCACACAGAAATACTTAAAATAATTCAGTAGTGCAGTTCTGACATCACAGAAAAACACTTAGTCTAATCTTTCTAGTTTCTAGCTAGGAGAAAACACAAATCTAAGAGAAACTTATATATAGAGCAAGACAGTGCTGATGAGTTGGATGGTCAAGACAAAAATGCTTAATGCTCTCTGGTTCTCTCTGTTTAAATTGATATTACAGTCCTGATTCACATTACATCATTCTTCACACTTTCCTGCGGTTCCCAGGCTAACAGGCTACATTCTTCAGTAAGCTCACACCAGGTCAGGAAGCAAGGCCATTAAGGACATTTATGCATGCAAATTCTGCCATTAACTCTGGCCTTAAAACAATAGCAATAATTCCTTCATCTTGACCGGCTGGAGCCGTGTTTACATCAAAGGGTCACAACATGATTTACTTGGTCAGCAGAGTGCACTGTTGTTACATTTGTTTGCAGTTCCACATATAACAGCATTTTTTTCATTTAAGACAACAAGCTTGTGGCTTGCACTAATATTTACAAATGACAGAATTATCTATAAAATTCTATCTGGCTAGGCTGGCTGCCTTCACAAGTACGTTTTGATACAGGTTGTCTCTTCTTCTTACCTTCACAAGAAAGGAACAACTGATCCTAACATCTGAAAGATTTATTTTTGTCAATATAGGACCTGAGTTGTCTGTGGATATCCAAGGTATGGAGTATCCCTTTTCCCTCATTTTTGGGTTCAGGAAAGAAAAAGGGAAGATGTATAGTTTGGCTTAAAGTAAACTTGGATACCACTTTAGAATTAAAAGAAGGATTAGTTTTCAAAGAAACCTTGTCCCTGAGGAAAATAAAGCAGATTTAACTCACCGTAAGAGATTGCAACTTAGATACTGTTCTTGCAGAGGTTAGATCAATCAGTAAAACTGTTTTCTATGTTAAGAACCAGGTTAGCTGGTTCAAATGCAGCATGTGTTAGCTTCTCTGACACAACATTTATTTATTTATTTGTTTTTGTTTGTTTGTTTGTTTGTTTATTGCATTTGTTAACCAGGAAAGTCCACTGGGCCTAGGTGAGCCCATTTTCAATTGAGGCCTGGGAAGAAAAGCTCCACTTGCATCAATAGTACATACAAGAACACATAATACAGAGTATATACAGTCACAATGCATGGAAATAGTATGAACACAGCAGTAGAAGTTATTCATATAAATTACACATCTATGATGGGTACAGTTGTAACATTGAAGATTGAGTTTGCCAGATAGAGTAGCATTTTTATTATTAATTGTTAGAGTATTGAGTATTGTTGGAATATAAATTAAGATTCCAAGGAAGGGCTAACGGTTTTCTTGGAGGCCTCTTATGCCAAACCAGTTTTAAAAACATTTTGACATGAGACTGCATTGAACAAGGGGGATCCATGAGCAGGCAAGCTGAAATGGCTGAAAAATGAGCCTTGACAGAGGAGTAAGAAAGGCCGTAGGATAATAACTCACACAAGTCTTGTAAAACCAGAGAATACCTAGACCTGAATGGGTGCTTGTTATGTTGTTGGCACCGACTAGAAAACCTTTTCCTTTTGCTAAGACATGCTTTTTCTAGTAGCAGGTTTTCTTGCTTCCATTAGTACCTGCTGCACATGGTCAGTAAAGAGGTGCCTAAAAGGAATTAAAACCCTATAATCCATGCAGTCAACTGAATTTGTTTGCTGTCAGGCTGTATTAAACACCCTGTTCTTGTGTGAGTAGATCCAGTTTGTGAGGAAGCTTGTAGTTATTTGCCCATGGCCATTTCCAGCAGAACGGAGAATCACAGTTGCATGGGTCAGCTAGGTAGTCACCACAAAGATCTTGGGGGACTTGTTCTGAATCTTCAGAAGTATCCTTTGTATTAGTGGAAGTAGTGGAAGTAGTGGAAAAGCATTTAGGAACATTCCTGTCCAAGCAAAAGAAAAGTAAAGAAAATCCATCTGTTTATCAGGCCTTCTTGCATGGAGTCTTAACATAATTCTGCCAGCTGATTGCTCAGAGAGGAGGCAAAGAAGTCAACTTGAGGAACTCCCTACAGATAGATCAAACCTTGGAAGACCCCCTGATCTAATTTCCATTCAGAAGGGTCTGTTCTTGCCTCCTCAACTTGTATGACATAGTTTTGCTCTGATGGAATGTAGGATGCCGATAGAGTGATATTGTGCCATGAAGCTAAATCCAAAGTGAACATGGCTAGCATGCAAAAGGGGATGACCTGGTCCACCTTTGCTTGTTGCCATACTCCATGACTGTGATATTGTCTGTAGCCACTTGAAGAGGTCCTGGGGACTAAAGATGATTCAGAGAGTTGAGTACCTTGATCAGGTCAAGCATCTCCTTGATATTTATGTGCCTGTGTCTGTGCTTGGTGTCATACATCCCCTGCACTTGTATCCCTCCTGAAACTGCTTCCCAAACAAAGTCTGAGGTATCTGTGGTGACTGAATGCTTTGCAACAGGGAGGGAGAAGGGGAAACCTGAATTTAAGGATATTCGTTTTCTCCACCAAGTGATTTCCCTTCTGACAAATCCCAGCACTGGGATTTGAAGACAAGGGTGTTGGTGCTGAGTCTAAAGAGACTTCAGGTACCTCTGCATCTTTCTCATGGTGAGTCTTGTCAGGAGTTTCATTAGAATCGTAGAAACTATGAGACCCATAATCCTGAGGCATTGCCTCATAGTGACCCAAGTATGACTGGGAAACCCCAGAAATAGACATAGATATAAATCATTTTTTCTTTCCTGTGGAAGAAAAGCTCTTTGACCTGTGATGCCTAGTTGATATCCCAGAGACACAATCTTCTGAGAAAGAGTGAAGAAAGAATTTCAAATGTTGTCTTGGAATCCCAGCTTATGTAAGAGATGTGTCACCAAAAAGAGAGAGTCAGACACTTTGAAAAAGAATCTGCATCTTTTGAGTATAGTGTTACAAGGGAAGCTTGAATGAGGATAAAGATGTAACAGGTTGGAAAATTACATCATTTTGAATCTGGTCACTAACAAAGATTCAGGACTGGTCTCCAAGCTTTTTTTCTATGGCATTAAAAACATCATTGAATAAAACTCCTTTCCCACCCAGGAAGGTGGAACTGGTTCACTTTGTGAGACAGTATGTGATGGACAGGTAGAGATAAAAGATTCTGGTCTGGAGGATGAGAAATTACCCCTTGGAAAGGAGGAAGTTCCTCCCATTGCTCTCTGCAACCTTGATGAATGATCTTCAGAAGCCATTTGCCAGAAATTATCTGTTGCCAAAGAGAAAAGTGGATATTCAGACTTTCTAGAAGACAAACGGGGGTGCCAGGGTGGGAGGAGGGAACAAATTCTCTTAAACAGTAATTCTGACTTATTGGAATGTCCTTGGTTTTGAGAGTTGCCAGAATTCTTCTTTGAACCCCCTTGCCATTTCTTCTTATTAGTCGGTTTACCTGAATCTTGTTTATTTTGTTTCTTACCAAACTTGGATGAGGAATTAGAGAATCCCTTGGAAAATTTGGAAAAGGAGGGCTGAAAAATCTTAGAGTATCCCTGTATCAGCTTACACCTTTCATCACACATTTTAATACCTTTATTAAATTATCCCTTAAGACTTAGGCAAACATACATTGATATAAAGGAAAACAAAGCATATTAACATATTTTTAGTTAAATACATTATGCATTACATATATTTTTGAATAACCATTATCAGCCCAATATTACATAAATCATGAACATTATTCTACATGTATTGTTCCCATAAATTCCATTTATTTCTACATAATGTGCTCCATCCCTTTTCTGGAGATCCCACTTCCAGTTCCTTTATCTCTGTTATAATATTCAATATTTTAAATACAGTTTGACTCCATTTTCTAGTTATAGCTTTTTTTGGCGGCCACCTGAATTAAACTTAACAAGGCTTACTATGTCTGTGCAACTCAGATCCTGTGTCCCAACTCAAAAGAATCATTTCCTTAGTTACATCAATTTGCTCACCGAACATTTCTGACAGAATAGTCTGTAGGGATTTTTTAAAGCTGCCGACTCATTACACTCCCAAAATATAAGTTCAGTTACTTCTTTCTTCACCATCACACATCCAGCTTTTGCCATCTGCCTGAGGAAAAATTCTTTAAAGTCTGCTTGGTTATAAGAATACCTATGTAAACACTTCCAAGCAAAAAGTCTAAGCCATCTGGACTTTGCTGCATATTTGGGAGACATAAGTATGTCCTCCCATTGTTCCCCTGTAAATTGCTTGTTTTGCCACTCTTCCCAAGTTTGTCTAACCTCCTGTTATTGATTCTAATTGTTACTGTGCAGTATCGTAGATGCTGTACTGATAATTCCTTTTTGACAGCAACTCCTGTTCTAGACTTTCAGCTAAAAACTCTACCTGAGCGGGTCTTTCATTTTTGCCTATATTCTGACATCAATCACTTGTACAGAAGGTAGTTTTTAGCCTGTAGTCCAAATGTATTTTTTGCCTTATCCCTTTCCATTACCTTTCATTGTCTAGTTATTTCTTCCCAATAATGGGCGTACTTTTGTTGAAGGTTGTGTGTCAGGGCCGGCAACTCGGCACGTAAAAATCTACTGCCAATCATTAGTGGAACGGAGTTCTGCTGTGGCAACCCCTAACCGGGAAAAGCCGTAAGACGCAACCACAACAACAACAACCTTGGTTCCTTTGTCAGTTTTCACCAGAGAATTCCACTCTGCTCTTTTCTGTTCTCTGCACCCCTGCTTGTAGTCATCTCACTTTGAAAAATCTCCTTTCTCCATTCCCGTGTTGGCTTAGTTCTTAGAATACGTACTGCTACTTTATAAATGTAATATTCTGTATGGTGCTTGTTATTCGTCTTAACGATCTGTATTCAAAATCCAAAAACCCACTCTCTTGTTATTTTTAGAACTTACTCCCTGCTTCATCATCATCCCTTCCCACTTTGATTATAACCTTTTGCTTGTGTTATGCATATGAGCCTTAACCGTGTAGCTCTAAAATACTCCTTCAAATCAGGTAAACCTAAACCACCTTCTTATATTGGAAAGATGAACTTATTCTACTTGACATTTTCCCTATTCCTATTCCCTCTCAAATAAATTCCTTCAAATCTTAATAATTATTGTCCACAACTTCTCCTCTGGTTGAAAAAATATTTCTCATCTGTATATTAAACTGAAGGGGCTGAAAACATTTTCACTGCTTGTATCTTACTATGCATATCCATAAAAAGAGCTTCCAGTTTCTCAGTTTTTGTACTACCTTTTGTTTATTATCTTCCCATGTATCCTTGTTGCCACAACACAAGCCATTTTAAAACATACTCCTAAATACTTCATTTTATTGTGTCTCCATAAATACAAGAATTGCTGAACCAATTTGTGTGTGGGTACATAATTTACAGCTATAGCCTTTGTTGTATATTCATTAATTTTATATCCGTAAAAGACATGAAACTGTCTCAAAATGTTCCACAACACTCACATGTCATTTTCTGTATTTATCATGTGCAAAATATCGATATCAAGAAATAAATCTAACATTTTTAATTACCATACCAATTATACGATTGAATTTTTGAGTCCCTTATTTTCTTTGCCAATGGCTCTAAATGTAAATCAAATAACAAAGGGGAAAAGAACACTTCTGCCTGATTCCTCTGTTAAGATACAACTTAACAGATGGGAATCCTCCCACTTTAATTCTTGGCTCTGTTCCTTCACATATCCTCCTAATTAACCTTATTACTGTATCAGGGAATGCAAATGCTTCCACTGGTTACTTCTAAAATCCCAGCTTACTCTGATGAATGCTTTCTCTGCATCAAGAGCCACGAAAAACAATAGTATTTTCTTATATTCTGCTTCCTTCTAGATCATCAGTGTTCTATTAATTTTGTCAAATGTTTGCCTCCCCTCTGCAAAACCACATTGATTCATGTCTATCAATTATGGCAACACATCTGTCATTCTTTTTTGCTTGTGTAAACATAAATGCCTTATAATCATGGTTTAAACTTTAAATGGGTGTTTATGAAGCTGGGCCTTATGAGTCTCAACCATCTTTAGGTATTATAGCCACTACAGCTTTCTTTCAAGATGTTGTTGCTTCTCCTCCTTTTAAAATACTTTGAAACAAAGCCTTCTAGATTTTTATCACTTTCTTCCCATCTAACTTCCAAGCTTTCACAGGAATACTATGTACCTGCAGACTTTTCTGCAGATTGAGTAACATCACTGTTTTATCTAATCTCCTCCTATCTTAACTGTTAGTTGTTGAACCTACCTCATCTACCTCTAACCTTGGCATAACTAAGTCTTATATAAATATTTCAATGTGTACTCTTTCCTGATTTCCATATTTCTATGCTTTACTCAAATTTTCATAAAATTTCCGAAATATCTCTAATCCCTTTACAGGGTCTTTGGTTATTTTTCTTCTTATAGGCTCCCTAAGTTTGGCAACAACACTTTATACTTTCTGTTGCATACTTCATTGTGCTAAATGTTTTTGTGTTTGAAGTTATCAACTTATACATACTATCCATATACTCCCTTCTTTTCTCTTCAGCAATGTATAGTTATATCTCTTCTTGTTCTATGAGATTACTCTTATTCTGAAATACTTTAACCTTTGTCAACACCTCTAAATAATTCGTATTGCTTTTTAACCATGTCTCTTTTCTTTTTATTTCTACTCAATTTTTAAACTCAATTCCCACTCACTAGATATAACTTCTGAATACATTTCTATCATCCCTAATAACTCTTGAATAATTTCCACTACTCATTCCTTAAACTCTTCTCTTTTTAACAGGTAGGTGGGAAAGCACTGGTGTCTCACTTTTACTTCATTACCCTACATTTCTACTCAATTTTTAAACTCAATTCCCACTCACTAGATATAACTTCTGAATACATTTCTATCATCCCTAATAACTCTTGAATAATTTCCACTACTCATTCCTTAAACTCTTCTCTTTTTAACAGGTAGGTGGGAAAGCACTGGTGTCTCACTTTTACTTCATTACCCTACGTTTTTATCTTAGTTTTTACTGGTGCATGATCTAAAATAGTTATTGGATGTGTGTTGGAGCTTTCAATTTAATGCACACATTCCTGTGAAATATAATTTCTGTCTAGGCTAGCCAATTATTTTACCTTAAATACTCATTCACTTTTATCTATATCTGTAGGCCATTTACATTCCAAGATAATATGGACAGTGTAGCCATTATGAATAGACGTTATTGCTACTACCGCTTATTCACTTCCAATTATTTCAAGCACTATTTTTCACTGAACTGCTTGACCTTTAAATTTTACAATTCCCTCAACAAAGAATGCTCAGAACTCTCAAGATTAATTGCTTGCACCTGCAGACAGCTTGCCTCCATGGAAACATAGTCAGTAAGGACAGAGAAAACAGGTAACAACTCTGCAAATGCATGTAGGAATCTGCCAATTTCACTCAGCACAAAACAGAATGTACGACTGCTTTCAGCTGCAGACTTCTTGAATCCTACTGAATATTTGCTAATAGAGAAAAACAAGCTACTGTTGCATATGCAAGGAACTTAGCACCTCTCATGGCTTTCATCATCTTGTCTTAGTTTTCAGGCCTACTTGCTTGCAAAAACACATGTTTATATATTAAGTAAAGGGCATTAATCTAGACATTCACCTTTGTAAAAATAAAAGAAAACATATGAACTCTATATATAATGCAATAATGCTTATAATATAATCAGTGCACTTTTATAGCCCCCCACCCCTGCAGCTCAAGATCATAGACTATTAACTTAAACTTGTTTTGCCCAGCCTCTCTTTTTTTGTTATGTAAAGCCCACACTTCCTACAACTAAAAACTACTTGTTTACTTTAATATCTTTATCACATACAACAATCACTGAAAGTACTCCACCCACTCCCTCACATAAAATACCCCTGACTACATACTATACAAAACTGCTTACTATATAACATGTGGTTTAGACCATGACATGTTTTATATAAATACTATTAAGAGCAAAAATGGTTTTATTATAGTTACTTTTTTCCTTTTAGTGTCCTTCTAAATGCTAATGACATAATGTGGGGTATGCTTTATAGCCCTCCCACAAGTTTAACAAAGTCAACAAGAGATCAGTCTTTTTCAATCACTTTTTCTTGCAAAGCCATATTTCACAAATGCGATTGATGCTTTATAATCTTACATTTATTGAGTAATTTCAGTGTTGCTGGTCTCCTTCCTTTTCATCTCCATCTCCCAATACTAGACTCTGGTTCAAGTCCAAGGTACACCCAATTCTAGTCAACTCCTGTGATTTTTTTTGTCTCTCAAATATTTTCCTTTGGAACAAAGTCTATCTGTGAGTTGTACTGTCAGAAGAATGAGAAGCAGAGTCTCTGTTTGCTGACCCACTTTTTGTTGGATAAATGTTTGTATTTCTTCCTTAGCCTGTTCTGCATCAAAAATGTCTTTAATCCTCCAGGAAAAAAATACTCTGAAGACAGATGGATACATCAGCTTAAATGTCACACCTAGCTCTTGAAATTCCTTGATTATTGTGATAATTTGCTTCTCTTCTGCCTGGTTTATATTGAATATTCAATTTCCATAAACACTCTGCTGTCTCTAATTTTTAATACTTTTCCCTTCTGTCATGGTTTTGTCAGGATCAACTCTTTCTGCTGGTATAATTGCATCTTTACTAATACAGGTCTTCGCTGTTTTCTCATGGCCAGGTTTGAAGCATTCGCTCAATGTGCGTTTACAATTAACAAAACCTGCTGTGGAGCTCCAGTCCAGTTCTTTATTTGTCCTTTCATAAAAGTAATACAGTCTATTCCTTTCAGTTGCTCTAGTACAGCAGAAGATCTCAGGTTTTCTTTGCTCGGTCTGCCTTCTAACGCTACCATTTTTTCAGACAACTTGAATAGTTAGTTAAAACTTCTTAAAAATTTTCCAGCATTTTGTTATTTGAGTTGATATACTCCTTCAATGTTTCATTTATTTTAATCACCTCTGATTTATTTTTTTGCTAAATTACTGGAAACCATCTCTTGTGTGACATCCTCACTCTGGGCCAGTAATCAAGAAGCCTGAATCCTCACCACTGACACTGGAAAGGGATGTTCACTTGGAATACAAATGGATACACTTAGTATTTCCAAATGCAGACCTCTCTGAATCAACCACAATTTCCCTTAAGAGCACATAGGGAACACAGTCAGCCCGGGGTCTGTGTTTCTCTCTCTGTCTCTCCCCAGGTCCCCAGTAAGACTCCTCACTGGCACAGCTACAGAGTTAAGTCCTCAGCTGAGTGTCCAAGCCAAGTCCTTCTTCACCCTTTCTGTGAAATTAGTGCTTCTTGTCCCTGCTCCAAGTAGCTGACACACACACTCTTTGAGATTTAATTTTCACACACACACACACACACACACACACACACACACACACACACACACACACACACACACACACACACACACACACACCTGGGAAAGGCTGGCACAGATTACCCGCTCTACCAACTTTACCCAGACTATAAGGTAGATTCACTGCCACCAGTCAGTTACTATAAGGCTCTCAAAAGGGTATCCAGTTATAATGAGTGAAGTTAATATTAATACAAATGGTAATGTCGATCAAACAGCAAGGCTTTTAGGAGTGGCCAGAGTTATCATCAAATAAATATATATGAAACTACTCTCAAAACTTACATATTTTCCAACAGGACCAGCCACAGTGAGAAATTTAAATATATTTAATAATAAAATAATACAAGAACATGAAAGTACTAAATATCTATTTACAGTAAACACTAGAGTTTTAGACACAGGAAATATTAAAATAACACAGGTGAATAGATTCACACAGTTACAGGAAAACAGTACTTAAAACAATCTCACTATATTTTGCTGACTGATTTAGAGAGTTGCTATCCCTGGTCACTTACTACAGCAAGGCAAGATGAAGTAGGTGAGGGATCCTTCTATGTCAGGTTTCCAAAACAGAGTGCTCAGTCTGACTGAGACTTCTTAATATAATATCTAAATATTTTTTCTGGGATAGCTTACAGAATGACATCACATCTGGTTACCTGACTCTGTTTTCCACACTATCACCAACACTAGAAGCTACCAGGAATTTAGCACCTATGTGTTACCATAGACACAGATAGAGCTTTGCTCAGATCTGCTGCAGCTCCTGGAAGTCATAAAACAATTTCAATCCTCTACTCCTACAGAGCTACTAAGCCAGGCTTCTCACAGACACTTCATCGCTGGCTGCAATCAGAACTGTAAGCTACAATCTTTATGGTCTAATTTAATTTAAGCTATTTTCCAAAGTTAGCTGGGACTGAGCTTAACCTCTTCTCTTCCAGTGTCCCCTGTTACAATATATACATTTAAACAGTTAAAATAATGCATGCATATTTCCTTTCCATCCAGCAGGGCACACTATTGATACATTTTTAACACAAGCAACTTTACAAATGCGTTTTTCAACACAAACATCTGTACAAATCACTTTGATATACAAATGACATATAATTATTTACAACATTCCAGCTAGCTGTGCAGGCATATGTTATACATCCACTGCCCCACTTCTCCTGGCATAAATAGCAGTACCTCCTATCATCACATATTGTCCCAAAGTTGAAGCTTGAGCTGCTTTATGCTGAAGAGCTGCAGGATTCTTTCCAGTCAGTGTTTACTCTTTACCTTTTCTACTTGATTTTCTTTTAGGTTCTCTACATTTCTTCTTTGCAGGCTTCCAGTGTAATTACTAGCCAATAACCAAATTTTACTCAAGCTGGCAAAATTACTAGCTCTTATTTCTCAGTATCTTTTTTCACACTGGGTGAGCTGAAATTAAGTTATTGATCTGTGTGCAGCTATCTAGGAAGTCTTTCAACACATCTGCAGCAAAGGGATTAGAAATAATTTTTTATCCAATATCCAAAGGACAATTTAAAATCTCATGTTTAACATTATCAAGGAGGTTCTGAGAATGCAGCCATGCAAACCTCCTTAAAACAGCACCAGTGGCCATAGCCCATGAAGAAGTATCAACAGAGTCATCCACACAATGTATGCATTGAGTAATGGCTTGACGAATGGAAGAAATTAAATTACTTAAAGCTGATTTTTTTCTAACAAGATGAAATTGAAGACAAAACATTCCTCATACTTTAAATTAGTCATGACAAACCTTAACATATGAGCCTGACAATTCAAAATTCTGAAAATCAAAGTTGCAGAAGCATACACTTTTTTCCCATATTTATCAATAATCTTCCAGTCCTGATCAGAAATAGTAGGATTGGAATTAACTGTTTAGCAGTAGAAGGATTAACTAAAGCTATTGTGCTGGATCAGGGTTGGGAAGAGTATATAAAAACTTAAACAAACTGGAACTTCTTACATCCAATCTGCCCATTTAACAGCAGCTGACTGTCAGAAAACTGCAGGCAGTAACACATACATCCTCGAAGGCAGACAAAACTGAAGGAATGGGTGCAGGTTCTGGAAATTCCTTTAGTAACAGCTCACAGTATATTCTGAGGGACTGAGAAACCTGTGTTCTGCCACTGTAAACACTGACACATTCTACAAATAGTCTCAAAGAAAGAAGAACTCCCACAGGGAGAATCGGAAACTGAGCTCTCCTCTGAGATTGAATCAGAAATCTGGGGAAAAAACTCTGTATCTGTCCCTTGATCCTCCTGTCCAGATTCAGAATCCAGAATCTCTTCAGAAAGGGAACTTTTCCTCTTTTTTACCAGAAACAATCTTACAAGAAGGATCAGTAGCCTGAATTTAACCCTGAGACAGACCAAGTAAACTACTCATGTGTAAAGAAATTTGAGGAGGAGTAGATGCATGCTTAGTTTTTTCTGCTTCTTTTGAACAGGAAAATGGGCCAGCAGTGTTATTAGTGGCAGCAGCACTTTCCCTATGGATGGGAAAAATAGTCTGTCAAAACAGGGAAGCCTTCTCTTTTGCCTCTTCCAGGACCAACAAGAGTGTCTCTCCCTTGTCCACTGAGGGGGCCCCAACAGCTGCAGAGAATGTGGCTAACCCCTGGTCCATAGTGGCTGTAAGTGCTAAACCAGAGGGATTTCAGGTAAAAGATGATTGGTCTGGGGTACAAATGGCCACAGCAGTCACACACCTGTGGCGGAGGCAAATTTCTAGCATGCTGTATTGGCAAAGACTATTTGTTTAACTTTTTCTTTTAGTGGCTGGAAGAAGAATTGACAGTGGCCTAACAGTTTGTTCCATGGTCAAGTCAAAAGTGGTTTTCCTTTCCCTGAGAAAACATGCAGCAAATGCTGGTAAATATAAAAGTCTTTAAAAGTAACTTTTTCCCCAGACAAACACAGTAAAAAGTATTTTAAAATGCGATGCCAGTCCCACAAAATAAAATAAACACAATTTCTCCACAGAAAAATGTTTTTTAGTTACTTCAAAGAGCTTTCAAACTGACAGAAAAAAGAGCATTTTTGTTTAAAAGTGCAGTAAAGGCACATGACAGTCCGTTAAAATACAAACTCCTAGCCTAAAATAACTTTCCTGAAGAAGAAAGTATAAATAATTAGCAAAATTATTAAATGGAAGTTTTTCTCCCAATAGGGAACTTATCTGCCCAGCAGAGAAACAGCACAAGCTAACCACCAATCCTCAAAAGTGTCAGAGGAATGTATTCTTCAGCGGTAGTAAAATTCTGAAGAGCTTGGCACCCAAACATGTCTTTTAGTCTTGTTAGCTCAAGCTGCCTTACAGTTTGGATGTGTGGAAGGTGCCCTGAAGCTTTAGAAGTTGGCTGGCTGTTATACCCTTGGCAGAATATAACCCATATAGCTAAGGCTACTGCAGCAGGGATCAACATGATCACTACTAGGGTGAGGACAGGGTAAGTTCCTGGCATGGTTGGAAGCCAGACTGGCCCAGAAGGCAACAAATCTGGCATCAATCATCTGTGTAGCTAATGGTATGGGCTGGTTGCTCCCTTGGTGGCCTGATGACAGGGGCCTGCTAATCACAAAATTCCATAGGCTATGCCAGATGATTATCCACATTGCCAAAGCAGGTATCCTGTTTTTCACACATCTTAACAGTCTACAGTCTAAACGATCAATACTAAGCAACCAGGGAAGACCCCTGTGGTCCATTTTCAGAAGCAGCGCATTTGTCCTCCTCCTGAGAAGAAGCCAAGGAGGACACCACTGACCCCTCCACTTCACCTCAGTAGAGCAATCACTGTCACCCTGCTGAGAGATAGACCTGGTGGCTATTGGTGACTCAGAACCAGAGACATCATCCAGCCTAGGGTGACAGTATCTCATTTCCACCTCTTCCACAATTGGACCTCAAGAAGGATAACACATTGCAGTGGGGAAAGATAACCACATACATATACAACAAACACAGTCACAGCTCTACAGTGGACTGGCACGGAGATCATTTGTAACTCCCAGCCAGAAAAGGCTCTTCTGCATTTTGTGAACCCAGCCATTGTCAGTTTTCACTGTCTGCTGCAGAAAAACAAAGCATGCATTCCTAAGCTTACGTATACAAATGCTAAATCAGGAGAAGAAAATAACAGAAAAACGTGCTTACAGTACATTTCCATCTCTCTCTCAAATCTCTACCTCCCACTGATGAAGCAAGTCATGGAAGTGTAACCTCAGATCACTGCCCCAGTGTGATGCTACCCACCAGAATGGGTGATGCCAATGACATCACTTACTGTCCTAGCAAGTATGTACAAAGCAACCATCTTCCAGTGGGCCACAATGCCTAAAGTAGCTATAGCCACTCAATCATGTCCACTCAAGGTGTAAAATAGTCCCATAAAATAGCCTCATATATGTGAACACACATTTGTGCATCTTGTGTTGTAAAAAGCAATGTTGTAATATGGTTCTAAGTGTGGATTTAGTACTGCATTGTGAAGCTATGGCCACATAAATTAGTTAACAGGTATACACTAGGCTAATGACCACCAGGGCCTTTAAGCTTAGCTGTGCAACCCAACCTGATTGTGTCCCTTTATATCGTATGGGTTTATTATGAGGGGATATGTTAGTTGTGAAGTTTCTAGAGGTTATGGGGGATGTTCGTTTGGCCATTACAGTCTGCCTCTGTCTATCAGAGACACAAGAGCCAGATCCAGGTTGAATTTCTGGTTTTCCATCCATTCATCAAGGTTACTTTTAAATAAGGTTAGAGATGGAGTTGGTTTCACATGAATGGGGAGCATGTTCCACAGCAAGAGGATCCACTTGAGACAAATATCTATCTCACCAACATATTAATGTCACAAGCAAAATTTAAATCCTTGGATCTAGTGGTTCTGATGCTGTTTGTTTTGCAGATGTGCAAAAGGTCCATCAGAGCTGGATCCAAGGATGCCCTGTATGCCAGATGTAGATCACCTCTCAGTAACCTGTAGGAGACTGAGTATAGAGATAGGGCTTTAAGAAGTTCATATAGGACAATATGTTTATACCCTGGATTCTCCTGGTAAGGAACCTTTGTGGGTGTTTTGACTGTTGCATATGCCTAGTCAGGTACATGCCAAAGGGAGCATTATACTTGATGATGGGTCTAATAAGGGCCATTTGCTTCATAATGTTGTATGAATGAGCACATTGGTAACATGGTCAGCTAGCAACAGCATGTTTGGGCAGTGTACTGCACTACTAGAATAATTTATGGACAGGGACATTAAGTAGCTTCATTAGCATAACCACTACTGGCCCCTGATATCAGGATATAAAGCACTTGTGCCATTTTGCAAACCAACACTAATTATTGTAGACCTGTGGAATAAAGGAATATCAGTAAAGATTCTGTAAACTTGTAGCTTTATAGAGATATAAAAGTAGTTCTGCCTGGTAAAGCACAGGAGGAAAATGTCAGTAACAATGAGACCAGCATCACAGTGTATGTGTAACTGGGAACCCATGACAATGGAATGACTGTATCATCTGCCTGTGGCTGTGGGAGGCAAACATGTACAATGGATACCTTGTAAAGGACATGCCGCAAGGGATGTGGCATTCCAGGCCACACATTGAGGCATGTTTACAGTATATAAATCAGTAGTAGGGGGAGTCAGGCTGCACATAGCATCAACTGCAGCTGATAAACAGGGGGATAAATGGAGGAGGCTGTGGCCATAGCTATGGGCATCACACAGCATACCATACACACTTATTGACTGACATATTTCACCTATGGGCATACAGGTACAGGCATGGTCACCTGAGGGGGAAAACGCATGTAAACGTTTACCACCCAGGAGAATAAAGTGCTACTCCAGTCCCTTTGCACACTTGGCATGTGGCTCCTATGCAAAGATGCTACAGCCCAACATTACTGGGACCAGATTTGATATGGAATGGTGCAGGATGGGAATGCAGTGAGTGGTCATAATAGGTCTGTACAATAGGTTCAGTGAAGGATTATACATAGGAAAAGGCATGGGACATTGTGACAGACAGGCCATCCAACAGAGGGTGGATCACTGACAAGGTCAAGGAGTGGCCAAAGAGTTTTTGGTCTCACTCACCGGAATTGAAGAGTAGAATCTGGAAGTGGCTCAGATTTGGGAAATGGGTAGGAACTAGCCACCTATGTGTCAGCTGGGGAAGCTTCAAGTTAGTAATGTCCTTTATGGTACAGTATATCACACTCTACTGCATGTTTGAAGGGAAGGTTTGATGAAGTTTCACCTGCATATCTGTACTTTCAGGAGCCTCTGATCTGGAATTACTTCAGTGTCACTGCTTGAAAGAGGCACAGAAAAATGATAGGCATAGTTTTTATTCAAACTAAAGGGGTGGCGAAAGCCACATAACTATGGGCTAGGCTTATAAATGCCCTTGGGCAGATAGCCTAGTATGAACCTATGAACCTATGGAACTGAAGCAAACCCGCAGTTCAAGGTATGTCTGTTAATGTATACTATAAGTGTATTTTCCTATATAACACTATGCAGGCCACAGGGGTTATAGGGGCATATATTTGTGTGTGGGGAACCAACGGTGTCATATGTGTTCCCACTTTCATGGGTATGGTCTGATGATACAGTAGCACTGTCTGCAATACTACAGAGGGAAGGTCACCCACGATTGCCATTACACAGGTCCATGTAGAGTTACAGGCTGAGCACACAGCCTTATCAGTGCATATCAGATTTCCTGACAGTTCCACATGGGTTCCACCTGTGTTCCCAAGGTGTACCGTCTCTGATATGTAAATACTCACCACAGGTGGTAAATGTTGGGGTGGTAAGGCTGTGCCATGACTGTATAACTTTTCCTGACATGACATTAATCAGTAAAGGTGCATGTCACTGATCCAAACAAAATCAGCTGCTGATCACAGCATTGCAGAAAATGAGAATGTGCTCTGTGGCTTGTGGGATAATGTGCATGAGCCACAGAGCAGAAAATGAGAATGTGCTCTGTGGCTTGTGGGATAATGTGCATGAGCCACAGAGCAGAAAATGAGAATGTGCTCTGTGGCTTGTGGGAAAATGTGCATGAGCCACAGAGCAGAAAATGAGAATGTGCTCTGTGGCTTGTGAATAATGTGCATGAGCCACAGAGTGGAGAATTTAGGGACAGGGAGCACACATTGTTGCTGAGGTTTTTGGTGACAAATGTTGCCTTCAGATGTGTCTCCATGAGACAAAGTGTAACAAATATGCAGTCTGTCTCAACAGTCCATTCCTTCAGTGGTAGTGGAAGGGTACAGATATGGGGAGGCTGGTCATAGACAATCTTGAATCAGACTACACACTGGCTGGGTGCTGAGACCACTGGATTTTATCAGTTGTAAAGGGTATAAGTAACTTTGTTTATATATCTTTAGCTAGCATTTTATCTAGTCAAGGGATGCACACTAATATATTATCTATTAAAATGCACAGGTCTCAATAAACAAAGTAAGACACTTTAAATGCACTGGTCTCAATACACAAACTAAGATGCTTTAAATGCATGGGTCTCAATAGACAAACTCAGATGCTTTAAATGCACGGGTCTCAATAGACAAAGTAAGATGCTTTAAATGCACAGGTCTCAATAGACAAAGTAAGACACTTTAAATGCATGGGTCTCAATAGACAAACTCAGATGTTTTAAATGCACGGGTCTCAATAGACAAAGTAAGATGCTTTAAATGCACGGGTCACAATAGACAAAGTAAGATGCTTTAAATGCACAGGTCTCAATAGACAAAGTAAGACACTTTAAATGCACGGGTCTCAATAGACAAAATGAGATGCTTTAAATACACGGGTCTCAATACACAGACTAAGATGCTTTAAATGCACGGGTCTCAATAGACAAAGTAAGACACTTTAAATGCACTGGTCTCAATTCACAAACTCAGATGCTTTAAATGCACGGGTCTCAATAGACAAAGTAAGATGCTTTAAATGCACGTGTCTCAATAGACAAAGTAAGATGCTTTAAATGCACAGGTCTCAATAGACAAAGTAAGATGCTATAAATGCACGGATCTCAATACACAAACTAAGATGCTTTAAATGCACAGGTCTCAATAGACAAAGTAAGATGCTTTAAATGCACGGGTCTCAATACACAAACTCAGATGCTTTAAATTTGCGGGTCTCAGTACACAGACTCCGATGCTTTAAATTTGCGGGTCTCAGTACACAGACTCCGATGCTTTAAATTTGCGGGTCTCAGTACACAGACTGCGATGCTTTAAATTTGCGGGTCTCAGTACACAGACTCCGATGCTTTAAATTTGCGGGTCTCAGTACACAGACTCCGATGCTTTCATGCTTAACAAGTACATGCTATTGGAATGAAGGCATCAGTGACAAAACGTCCCATAATGGTCCTATTTTCAGGTAGCTACACAAGGCAGACAAGGGTGCAAAATAAACGACTTAGCTTTACTGTCAATGGTCTGTATTACAAATTTGCTGCAGTCTTTGATACCCATTTGATTCTCTGCCAACTTTAAAAAATATGTGGTGGTCATTTGCTGCTAGTACCAAGTGCATTTAATAGTTCATTTAATAAAACATAATTATTTTTCAAATAGTAGATCCCCTCAGCTATGCAGATTTTCACAGACTGTCCATATTATTGCCTCATATTTTTCCTCTGCTCCTCATAAAATTTGTCGTTTTCTGGCAAATCACTGAAGACTGAAGTCACTAAGTACTGACATACACTTGAGTTTCAGACTTCATATCCTTCAGAAAATGCATGCTAACACAAATCCTTTTATTCTAGCAACTTTCTAAGTTTATAGGAACAATATTTAAAATATCTCCCTATTTTTGTGACTGTGTACCTCCATTATTTTAGGCTTTGTGCAAATTTGTTGTACTAAGAGGTTGAGAGGTATGCACTAAGTCATTAACTAAAAGCTTCATAACTGTACTAGGAAAACAGATATGCAATGTACATTTTTGTTTTGGAATTCATTTAAACCAATTATATTATACAGGCAGCTAAAACAGATGTAAAAGAAGAAAGTAGTAACATTCAAATGAATGCTGTCTTGTATGTATGTGTCTGTGTGTGTGTGTGTGTGTGTGTGTGTGT